>NC_090878.1:1733624-1766124 GCF_036669935.1 Montipora foliosa | reverse complement strand
CACGCACGCAACAAATTTAGTCGCACTTACCTCTTCATCAAATTCTCGTGCAAAAAATAAAGAAATTTTTACTTACCAAAAATATTTTTTATCCATTTGTAAAGACCCAGCAAAATTTTTCGTGCAACTTGTGGTGCAACAATGTTGCGTTGCGAGTTGAGATGTTTTGTTGCGCATATTACCACTTTCTTGCGCAAATCTTTTTGTTCCAAAAAATTGGAAATTTTACGGCTGTTATTTTTACGGGTCACAGGTCATTGTTTTACCAATACACAAAGTATCCTGAACATTCACAAAAGCTAACCTTAGGCCTAAAAACTTTTGTTTAGGCCTAATTAGGCCTAAGGTTAGCTTTTATGCATGTTTAGGATACTTTCTGTATTGGTAAAACAATGACCTGTGACCTGTGGCCATTGACTTGTGAAAAATACCACCAGTCCATTTTACTCTTTGCTACATCAAAATTTGATGCGCAAGAAGGTAATAATACGTGCAACAAACAGTCTCATCTTGCGCCACAAGTTGTAATTTTGAGGGTGGAACACACGATTCCGACCGAACGTTTGATCACGACAACAACTGAGACGCTAATCTCTGACATGAATATCCTTTCCAATTGCCATAATAACCACCCACATACTTTTGCTTGACTCTAAAGAAACTCCCTATGTATTATTTTCCACAATTTCGACTTAAATTCCCTGTGTTTCATTCTCTTCGGTGAAGGCAAAAAAACACTATCATGATTGCGACAAGCCAACGAAAAAAAACAAAGGAATATCATGAAAATCCGAAATTCCAATTTCTACTGGATTTCCGCGATCACTTTTCGATGTCCCAATTACTGCAGTGCTAACGGCAAAATCGACCAATCGATGTCCAGCTACAGAAATTGACGTCCAATCGGGGACCCTATTGCTGCTAACAAAATCAATCGGAATGGCCTTTTGCTGACAATAGTGTCACGGCCAGCTGTGACACAAAAACAATTTATCACCAGCTTGATTTTTTTATCAGTCACAAGAGCATATCGAAACTAGTTTGACTAAATGGTACGTAGAAATGCTGCCTTGGGGAAGGGAGATGTTCAAACAAAAACGTACCTAATTTTGTAATATTTTGAGACCACTTCACAATAAACCTTACGCTAGCAAGTAAGTTAATCAGCAAATTGGTATCTCATATTTCACAGATATTCGAACAAAAACTTACACTTGCCACATGTCAACATTGCCCAAATCGATTTCTGATAAATCTGTGTCGAAAAAAGCGTTGATCTCTCTCCAAAATCGTTTTTTGGACGTTGAAATAAGTTTTCACCATATATTTTCTTACAGCGACTTGCAATGTTTTTCCCCTGACGATCCCAGAACTCTTTGCGTATAAACAGGGATCCGATTACTGACAAGTCATTCATACCAAGGGTGAACCATCTTTAACGCGTTGACTTCTGGGGGCTCCCCCATTGACCAGTAAAATTGTCTGGCGTGAGACAGAGTAAAATACTAAGTCTGGCCGGTCTAGGCTGCTTTAGGTGTCAGTTAGTTAAATTACCTCAACCATAATTGAATAAAATGTTCGGATTAACCTTGCTTGCGGGAGGATCCGTAAGGTTTATTGCTGTTTATTGTCATGGTCTCGAAATATTACAAAATTAGGTACAAATCTGGAGGAAATAACAAAATAAAGCCTTTTTAGTTGTATTTACGTTTGTCTAGGCGGTTTTCTTATTAGTTACGTCTTGCGTAAACAAATTATGGCTTCTGGAAATATATCTCCTCAGTGCAGGGAAATCAGAGGAGATGGGATTTTTTTTGTATTGCTCTTTGGAGGGATAAAATGAGCGATGAGAAACATGAGTTTCTCATTGTTGATTTCTTCAAACACGCACTGTTTATTTTGTCGTGCAAAATGGACTGATATTCCAAGCATACATACATTTTAAGACTCTAATACTTTTTTTCAAGTCTTTCTATTAATTGTTCTGACTCAACAATGCATTTTTCAGCAGCTATTAATTGTTTTGAATAATCCCCTACCCCCCCCCGCCCCACGTAAAGTTACAGTCTGTAAATGTATGCAAGCATAAATTTACATGCATTAATGTGACACGGAAAACAAGAAACGGAGGGCATTTTGTACCTCATGCGCTTACTGCGCATGAGTAATTATCCGCTCCCAAAGCGTTTTGTTGCTGGCTGGAAAATTTATATACTGACATTTCCTTGCTGGCATGGGTTCTTTCAAACAGTTGCTTGATTTACGAAAAGGAAAAGTCCTGAGTGGTAAGGTGTTTCCATTGTCAGCGATTGCAGTCGATTTTCACAGTGTTTCCTGGGAAATATGTCAACACTCTTCGCGCAAGCTTGCTGGGCGTGACGACAGGCTTTTTTGGTGGGGCTGTATCGGAGAATGTGAAAGATGCATGGCGCGACGTGTGATTGTTGCCCTACATCTTTGAACTTTGTTATTTGACATCTGCCAGTTGATTTGGAAGCACAGGAAAAGTTTCTTCATTCAAAATTCAGATATTTCCTCCGCTCTAACCGTCTCTGGGGAAACCAAAGTTACGCTTTTTGTATTTGCTCTGTGGGCCTTGTCGTGCATCTATCGCAACGTTGGCGCGTTCCTCATTTTATTTTATAGGAAAAGGAGAGCTCCTTCTCCTTTATTGCACACTGACATGCTTTGTTTTGGTTCAACCACGGTTAATGACAGCTATGCCACCACTTACCTGCTTTTCAATACACTAGAGACGACAGAACTATATCATGTCTGTGGCCCTATGAATAGCTTTCACTTCTATTTGCTGAAAACATTGGATTAGTTCATCTTCAAGACCATTAACTCCCGCCAAAAGATTCAGAAGAAAGGTATAAGGAACAAAGAAACTTGTTTGCGGAACTCGTCCCTGCGGATATTGTAAAACCGTAGCTTTTCTTTACGCTATTAAATGTCCTGGCACAGGACTCTCACCACACAAAGTGCAGTCGTTTGCATAATGTACGGAATTGCATCATTTATGTGGTTTCCTTGCATTTTTCGGGAACCAACACGGTCCACCGTTAATGCAACCTGACTTAGTTCTTGAACAATCAATTTATTCTTCTAATTCTTAAGGGATCTCTCCTTTATTTTTGTATCAATTTATTTATTTATAAATTTCATGAATTACGAAATGCTGATTGGCTGAGAAAGAGTGTATTTTTTGTCAAATTTTGGTAATTGCCAGGGCAAAATTACTTTTCTTATTTTCATGTACTTAGTCTTTTTTCTTTTTTTTTTTTTGCTTTGTTGTTTTTTGTTTTTGCAATGCTGGAATAAAATAAGAGCATTTTACAGTGTTCAGTTTGCGTGAAACTGAACACTGAAATGGCTTCTTACGAAATTATGCAACAGCGTGCGTTTTTGCAGACGTTCTTCATAAAAGAATATCTTGCCTTTAATACTATAAACTAGTAATCGCAAGTTTCCTAATAAACTTAAAGAATTCATATCACTTGTATTTTCAGCAGTTGCAAAAATTGCCCTTGTCCTTGTCCTCTGCAACTCCTGAAAATACAAGTGATATTAATCTCCAATTATACTAGACCCATGCGATTACTTAAACAAATTCATCCATTGATGGCTCAAGCAATATTTTTTTCAAAACCACACTGCTATGAGTTCAATGACCTCTCTGTTATTTACACCAAGAGTTGGAAATAAACTTTCAAAAGCCAGAGTAATAAAATATTTACCATGAAGTTATCTAATTTCGTTGTGAAAGCCTACACCTATTGGTGATGTAATCTTTAATAACTAAATACTTATTTTGACTAATGGAATTTTTGCCAAGCTTGAAAATGTTAGTTATTTGTAAGAAAGACCACTGAAACATTTTTTAAAATCACAAGCCACGATGATTTGACCATACTACACCGTTTTAGCTATCCAAGGTAACAGCATCAGGTGAACTGCTTGATTGGCTTAAAACTAATTGTATCATAAAAACCTAAAAAGAGCAAGGCTAATATAACAGTAAAGGAATGTATTGAAAAAAAGCCAATATTTCGAAAGGCACTGTCTTTTTCATCAGGGTTTTACCAGCAAACTTATAATTTTCTTATTCTCTTTTTTTTTTCTCGAAAATAATATACTTTCTCTCCCTTGAAAGGCCTCGCTTGCCGAAACAATATTCCTTTCAAACGTACTGTGTATAAGTAAGTGTTTCAAGACGCAATTTTGTTTTTTCTGTTTTAGATTAGTGAATGAAAACGAACTTCAAACAATAGCCGATGGGACCTTCAGGAATTTAAATGATCTTCGACTTCTGTACGTCAGTGACTTAAAGCAGGCTAGAAGCGACTGCCGTATAGACCTCTTTCATAATAGAAGACACAATATATGTATATATATATATATATATATATATATATCTGAGCGAATTTGCTAAAAAGTAGCTACTGGAATTTTCGCTTAAGCACGGGCGCAGCCCGTGTTCAAGCTATTGTGGCCTCTCAAAATTGAGGGGGCTTGCCGTCAAGGCCTGCTTTGCCAAACAGCCGAGGGACAGTTCTAACTGTGAGTTGTGTGTCAAAAGCACAGGGCTGGGGGGGTTGCTGCTTTGAGACTTTAACTGCAGTTAGAGTTTGTGGCCTGGTTAAGTCAGACTTTACACTGTAGCATGTCTTCATTGGCAATTTTTCCTGGACTAGTCTAGGCTTCAATGATAGTTTGCTTTTGATCACCAATTAGAGTGAACCCACACTGTGGTGTGGGAAGTTGATTGTTGGTTGTTCTACCAAAGCACAGGGGTGGGGAGGGTAGCTTTTCTTTAAGTCTGTGACGGTAGCCGAATTGGCTTGTTTCCACAATTTCTGCAGGCACCTTTTGACAAATCCAGTTAGAAATTTATAGTTATCTGTGCGTTTCTCTCCAGGATGGCATTCTGTGAGGCAGGCTGAGTAAATCGAGTGTGATCAGCCGATTTTTGACTGAATTTTAGGCGTTTGGCCCTTGATATCTGAGCGAATTTGCTAAAAGGTAGCTACTGGAGTTTTCGCTTAAGCACAGGCGCAGCCCGTTTTCAAGCTATTGTGGCCTCTCAAAATTGAGGGGGCTTGCCGTCAAGGACTGCTTTGCCAAACAGCCGAGGGACAGTTCTAACTGTGAGTTGTGTGTCAAAAGCACAGGGCTGGGGGGGATGCTGCTTTGAGACTTTAACTGCAGTTAGAGTTTGTGGCCTCGTTAAGTCAGACTTTACACTGTAGCATGTCTTCATTGGCAATTTTTCCTGGACTAGTCTAGGCTTCAATGATAGTTTGCTTTTGATCACCAATTAGAGTGAACCCACACTGTGGTGTGGGAAGTTGATTGTTGGTTGTCTGACCAAAGCACAGGGGTGGGGAGGGTAGCTTTTCTTTAAGTCTGTGACGGTAGCCGAATTGGCATGTTTTCACAATTTCTGCAGGCACCTTTTGACAAATCCAGTTAGAAATTTATAGTTATCTGTGCATTTCTCTCCAGGATGGCATTCTGTGAGGCAGGCTGAGTAAATCGAGTGTGATCAGCCGATTTTTGACTGAATTTTAGGCGTTTGGCCCTTGATATCTGAGCGAATTTGCTAAAAGGTAGCTACTGGAGTTTTCGCTTAAGCACAGGCGCAGCCCGTTTTCAAGCTATTGTGGCCTCTCAAAATTGAGGGGGCTTGCCGTCAAGGACTGCTTTGCCAAACAGCCGAGGGACAGTTCTAACTGTGAGTTGTGTGTCAAAAGCACAGGGCTGGGGGGGTTGCTGCTTTGAGACTTTAACTGCAGTTAGAGTTTGTGGCCTCGTTAAGTCAGACTTTACACTGTAGCATGTCTTCATTGGCAATTTTTCCTGGACTAGTCTAGGCTTCAATGATAGTTTGCTTTTGATCACCAATTAGAGTGAACCCACACTGTGGTGTGGGAAGTTGATTGTTGGTTGTCTGACCAAAGCACAGGGGTGGGGAGGGTAGCTTTTCTTTAAGTCTGTGACGGTAGCCGAATTGGCATGTTTTCACAATTTCTGCAGGCACCTTTTGACAAATCCAGTTAGAAATTTATAGTTATCTGTGCATTTCTCTCCAGGATGGCATTCTGTGAGGCAGGCTGAGTAAATCGAGTGTGATCAGCCGATTTTTGACTGAATTTTAGGCGTTTGGCCCTTGATATCTGAGCGAATTTGCTAAAAGGTAGCTACTGGAGTTTTCGCTTAAGCACAGGCGCAGCCCGTGTTCAAGCTATTGTGGCCTCTCAAAATTGAGGGGGCTTGCCGTCAAGGACTGCTTTGCCAAACAGCCGAGGGACAGTTCTAACTGTGAGTTGTGTGTCAAAAGCACAGGGCTGGGGGGGTTGCTGCTTTGAGACTTTAACTGAAGTTAGAGTTTGTGGCCTTGTTAAGTCAGACTTTACACTGTAGCATGTCTTCATTGGCAATTTTTCCTGGACTAGTCTAGGCTTCAATGATAGTTTGCTTTTGATCACCAATTAGAGTGAACCCACACTGTGGTGTGGGTAGGTGATTGTTGGTTGTCTGACCAAAGCACAAGGGTGGGGAGGGTAGCTTTTCTTTAAGTCTGTGACGGTAGCAGAATTGGCTTGTTTTCACAACTTCTGCAGGCACCTTTTGACAAATCCTGTTAGAAATTTATAGTTATCTGTGCGTTTCTCTCCAGGATGGCATTCTGTGAGCCAAGCTGAGTAAATCGAGTGTGATCAGCCGATTTTTGACTTAATTTTAGGCGTTTGGCCCTTGATATCTGAGCGAATTTGCTAAGAGGTAGCTTCTGGAGTTTTCGCTTAAGCACGGACGCAGCCCGTGTTCAAGCCATTGTGGCCTCTCAAAATTGAGGGGGCTTGCCGTCAAGGCCTGCTTTGCCAAACAGCCCAGGGACAATTCTAACTGTGAGTTGTGTGTCAAAAGCACAGGGCTGGGGGGGTTGCTGCTTTGAAACATTAACTTCAGTTAGAGTTTGTGGCCTTGTTAAGTCATACTTTACACTGGTAGCATGTCTTCATTGGCAATTTTTCCTGGACTAGTCTAGGCTTCAATGATAGTTTGCTTTTGATCACCAATTAGAGTGAACCCACACTGTGGTGTGGGTAGGTGATTGTTGGTTGTCTGACCAAAGCACAGGGGTGGGGAGGGTAGCTTTTCTTTAAGTCTGTGACGGTAGCAGAATTGGCATGTTTTCACAATTTCTGCAGGCACCTTTTGACAAATCCAGTTAGAAATTTATAGTTATCTGTGCATTTCTCTCCAGAATGGCATTCTGTGTGCCAGGCTGAGTAAATCGAGTGTGATCAGCCGATTTTTGACTGAATTTTAGGCGTTTGGCCCTTGATATCTGAGCGAATTTGCTAAAAGGTAGCTAATAGAGTTTTCGCTTGAGCTCGGGCGCAGCCCGTGTTCAAGCCATTGTAGCCTCTCAAAATTGAGGAGGCTTGCCGTCAAGGCCTGCTTTGCCAAACAGCCCAGGGACAGTTCTAACTGTGAGTTGTGTGTCAAAAGCACAGGGCTGAGGGCGTTGCTGCTTTCAGACTTTAACTGCAGTTAGAGTTTGTGGCCTTGTTAAGTCATACTTTACACTGGTAGCATGTCTTTATTGGCAATTTTTCCTGGACTAGTCTAGGCTTCAATGATAGTTTGCTTTTGATTACCATTTAGAGTGAACCCACACTGTGGATTGGGTAGGTGATTGTTGGTTGTCTGACTAAAGCACAGGGGTGGGGAGGGTAGCTTTTCCTTAAGTCTGTGACGGTAGCAGAATTGGCTTGTTTTCACAATTTCTGCAGGCACTTTTTGACAAATCCAGTTAGAAATTTATAGTTATCTGTGCATTTCTCTTCATAATGGCATTCTGTGTGCCAGGCTGAGTAAATCGAGTGTGATCAGCCGATTTTTGACTCAATTTTAGGCGTTTAGCCCTTGATATCTGAGCGAATTTGCTAAAAGGTAGCTACTGGAGTTTTTACTTGAGCACGGGCGTAGCCCGTGTTCAAGCCATTGTGGCCTCTCAAAATTGAGGGGGCTTGCCGTTAAGACCTGCTTTGCCAAACACCCCAGGGACAGTTCTAACTGTGAGTTGTGTGTCAAAA
Organism: Montipora foliosa; assembly: GCF_036669935.1. NCBI lineage: Eukaryota > Metazoa > Cnidaria > Anthozoa > Scleractinia > Acroporidae > Montipora > Montipora foliosa. The sequence continues at coordinate 1,758,019 of NC_090878.1, read as the reverse complement.
GCACAGGGCTGAGGGCGTTGCTGCTTTGAGACTTTAACTGCAGTTAGAGTTTGTGGCCTTGTTAAGTCAGACTTTACACTGTAGCATGTCTTCATTGGCAATTTTTCCTGGACTAGTCTAGGCTTCAATGATAGTTTGCTTTTGATCACCAATTAGAGTGAACCCACACTGTGGTGTGGGTAGTTGATTGTTGGTTGTCTAACCAAAGCACAGAGGTGGGGAGGGTACCTTTTCTTTAAGTCTGAGACGGTAGCAGAAATGGCTTGTTTTCACAATTTCTGCAGGCACCTTTTGACAAATCCAGTTAGAAATTTATAGTTATCTGTGCGCTTCTCTCCAGAATGGCATTCTGTGAGCCAGGCTGAGTAAATCGAGTGTGATCAGCCGATTTTTGACTGAATTTTAGGCGTTTGGCCCTTGATATCTGAGCGAATTTGCTAAAAGGTAGCTACTGGAGTTTTCGCTTAAGCACGGGCGCAGCCCGTGTTCAAGCCATTTTGGCCTCTCAAAATTGAGGGGGCTTGCCGTCAAGGCCTGCTTTGCCAAACAGCCCAGGGACAGTTGTAACTGTGAGTTGTGTGTCAAAAGCACGGGGGTGGGGGGGTTGCTGCTTTGAGACTTTAACTGCAGTTAGAGTTTGTGGCCTTGTTAAGTCATACTTTACACTGGTAGCATGTCTTTATTGGCAATTTTTCCTGGACTAGTCTAGGCTTCAATGATAGTTTGCTTTTGATTACCATTTAGAGTGAACCCACACTGTGGATTGGGTAGGTGATTGTTGGTTGTCTGACTAAAGCACAGGGGTGGGGAGGGTAGCTTTTCTTTAAGTCTGTGACGGTAGCAGAATTGGCTTGTTTTCACAATTTCTGCAGGCACCTGTTGACAAATCCAGTTAGAAATTTATAGTTATCTGTGCATTTCTCTTCAGAATGGCATTCTGCGTGCCAGGCTGAGTAACTCGATTTTGATCAGCCTTTTTTTGACTGAATTTTAGGCGTTTGGCCCTTGATATCTGAGCGAATTTGCTAAAAGGTAGCTACTGGAGTTTTCGCTTGAGCTCAGGCGCAGCCCGTGTTCAAGCCATTGTGGCCTCTCAAAATTGAGGGGGTTTGCCGTCAAGGCCTGCTTTGCCAAACAGCCCAGGGACAGTTCTAACTGTGAGTTGTGTGTCAAAAGCACAGGGCTGAGGGCGTTGCTGCTTTGAGACTTTAACTGCACTTAGAGTTTGTGGCCTTGTTAAGTCAGACTTTACACTGTAGTATGTCTTCATTGGCAATTTTTCTTGGACTAGACTAGGCTTCAATGATAGTTTGCTTTTGATCACCATTTAGAGTGAGCCCACACTGTGGTGTGGGTAGGTGCTTGTTGGTTGTCTGAGCAAAGCACAGGGGTGGGGAGGGTAGCTTTTCTTTAAGTTTGTGACGGTAGCAGAATTGGCTTGTATTCACAACTTCTGCAGGCATCTTTTGACAAATCCAGTTACAAATTTATAGTTATCTGTGCGTTTCTCTCCAGAATGGCATTCTCTGAGCCAGGCTGAGTAAATCGAGTGTGATCAGCTGATTTTTGACTGAATTTTAGGCGTTTGGCCCTTGATATCTGAGCGAATTTGCTAAAAGGTAGCTACAGGAGTTTTCGCTTAAGCACGGGCGCAGCCCGTGTTCAAGCCATTGTGGCCTCTCAAAATTGAGGAGGCTTGCCGTCAAGGCCTGCTTTGCCAAACAGCCCAGGGACAGTTGTAACTGTGAGTTGTGTGTCAAAAGTACGGGGCTGGGGGGGTTGCTGCTTTGAGACTTTAACTGCAGTTAGAGTTTGTGGCCTTGTTAAGTCAGACTTTACACTGTAGCATGTCTTCATTGGCAATTTTTCCTGGACTAGTCTAGGCTTCAATGATAGTTTGCTTTTGATCACCAATTAGAGTGAGCCCACACTGTGGTGTGGGTAGTTGATTGTTGGTTGTCTGACCAAAGCACAGGGGTGGGGAGGGTAGCTTTTCTTTAAGTCTGTGACGGTAGCAGAATTGGCTTGTTTTCACAATTTCTGCAGGCACCTTTTGACAAATCCAGTTAGAAATTTATAGTTATCTGTGCATTTCTCTCCAGAATGGCATTCTGTGTGCCAGGCTGAGTAAATCGAGTGTGATCAGCCGATTTTTGACTGAATTTTAGGCGTTTGGCCCTTGATATCTGAGCGAATTTGCTAAAAGGTAGCTACTGGAGTTTTCACTTGAGCACGGGCGCAACCCGTGTTCAAGCCATTGTGGCCTCTCAAAATTGAGGGGGCTTGCCGTCAAGGCCTGCTTTGCCAAACAGCCCAGGGACAGTTCTAACTGTGAGTTGTGTGTCAAAAGCACAGGGCTGAGGGCGTTGCTGCTTTGAGACTTTAACTGCAGTTAGAGTTTGTGGCCTTGTTAAGTCAGACTTTACACTGTAGCATGTCTTCATTGGCAATTTTTCCTGGACTAGTCTAGGCTTCAATGATAGTTTGCTTTTGATCACCAATTAGAGTGAACCCACACTGTGGTGTGGGTAGTTGATTGTTGGTTGTCTGACCAAAGCACAGGGGTGGGGAGGGTAGCTTTTCTTTAAGTCTGTGACGGTAGCAGATTTGGCTTGTTTTCACAACTTCTGCAGGCACCTTTTGACAAATCCAGTTAGAAATTTATAGTTATCTGTGCGTTTGTCTCCAGAATGGCATTCTGTGTGCCAGGCTGAGTAAATCAAGTGTGATCAGCCGATTTTTGACTGAATTTTAGGCGTTTGGCCCTTGATATCTGAGCGAATTTGCTAAAAGGTAGCTACTAGAGTTTTCGCTTAAGCACGGGCGCAGCCCGTGTTCAAGCCATTGTGGCCTCTCAAAATTGAGGGGGCTTGCCGTCAAGGCCTGCTTTGCCAAACAGCCCAGGGACAGTTCTAACTGTGAGTTGTGTGTCAAAAGCACAGGGCTGGGGGGGTTGCTGCTTTGAGACTTTAACTGCAGTTAGAGTTTGTGGCCTTGTTAAGTCAGACTTTACACTGTAGCATGTCGTTATTGGCAATTTTTCCTGGACTAGTCTACGCTTCAATGATAGTTTGCTTTTGATCACCAATTTAAGTGAACCCACACTGTGGTGTGGGTAGTTGATTGTTGGTTGTCTGACCAAAGCACAGAGGTGGGGAGGGTACCTTTTCTTTAAGTCTGAGACGGTAGCAGAAATGGCCTGTTTTCACAATTTCTGCAGGCACCTTTTGACAAATCCAGTTAGAAATTTATGGTTATCTGTGCGTTTCTCTCCAGAATGGCATTCTCTGAGCCAGGCTGAGTAAATCGAGTGTGATCAGCCCATTTTTGACTGAATTTTAGGCGTTTGGCCCTTGATATCTGAGCGAATTGGCTAAAAGGTAGCTACAGGAGTTTTCGCTTAAGCACGGGCGCAGCCCGTGTTCAAGCCATTGTGGCCTCTCAAAATTGAGGGGGTTGCCGTCAAGGCCTGCTTTGCCAAACAGCCCAGGGACAGTTCTAACTGTGAGTTGTGTTTCAAAAGCACAGGGCTGGGGGGGTTGCTGCTTTGAAACATTAACTGCAGTTAGAGTTTGTGGCCTTGTTAAGTCAGACTTTACACTGTAGCATGTCTTCATTGGCAATTTTTCCTGGACTAGTCTAGGCTTCAATGATAGTTTGCTTTTGATCACCAATTAGAGTGAGCCCACACTGTGGTGTGGGTAGTTGATTGTTGATTGTCTGACCAAAGCACAGGGGTGGGGAGGGTAGCTTTTCCTTAAGTCTGTGACGGTAGCAGAATTGGCTTGTTTTCACAATTTCTGCAGGCACTTTTTGACAAATCCAGTTAGAAATTTATAGTTATCTGTGCATTTCTCTTCATAATGGCATTCTGTGTGCCAGGCTGAGTAAATCGAGTGTGATCAGCCGATTTTTGACTCAATTTTAGGCGTTTAGCCCTTGATATCTGAGCGAATTTGCTAAAAGGTAGCTACTGGAGTTTTTACTTGAGCACGGGCGCAGCCCGTGTTCAAGCCATTGTGGCCTCTCAAAATTGAGGGGGCTTGCCATTAAGACCTGCTTTGCCAAACACCCCAGGGACAGTTCTAACTGTGAGTTGTGTGTCAAAAGCACAGGGCTGAGGGCGTTGCTGCTTTGAGACTTTAACTGCAGTTAGAGTTTGTGGCCTTGTTAAGTCAGACTTTACACTGTAGCATGTCTTCATTGGCAATTTTTCCTGGACTAGTCTAGGCTTCAATGATAGTTTGCTTTTGATCACCAATTAGAGTGAACCCACACTGTGGTGTGGGTAGTTGATTGTTGGTTGTCTGACCAAAGCACAGGGGTGGGTAGGGTAGCTTTTCTATAAGTCTGAGACTTTAGCAGAAATGGCTTGTTTTCACAATTTCTGCAGGCACCTTTTGACAAATCCAGTTAGAAATTTATAGTTATCTGTGCGTTTCTCTCCAGAATGGCATTCTGTGAGCCAGGCTGAGTAAATCGAGTTTGATCAGCCGATTTTTGACTGAATTTTAGGCGTTTGGCCCTTGATATCTGAGCGAATTTGCTAAAACGTAGCTACTGGAGTTTTCGCTTAAGCACGGGCGCAGCCCGTGTTCAAGCCATTGTGGCCTCTCAAAATTGAGGGGGCTTGCCGTCAAGGCCTGCTTTGCCAAACAGCCCAGGGACAGTTGTAACTGTGAGTTGTGTGTCAAAAGCACGGGGGTGGGGGGGTTGCTGCTTTGAGACTTTAACTGCAGTTAGAGTTTGTGGCCTTGTTAAGTCAGACTTTACACTGTAGCATGTCTTCATTGGCAATTTTTCCTGGACTAGTCTAGGCTTCAATGATAGTTTGCTTTTAATCAACAATTAGAGTGAGTCCACACTGTGGTGTGGGTAGGTGATTGTTGGTTGTCTGACCAAAGAACAGGGGTGGGGAGGGTAGCTTTTCTTTAAGTCTGTGACGGTAGCCGAATTGGCTTGTTTTCACAATTTCTGCAGGCACCTTTTGACAAATCCAGTTAGAAATTTACAGTGATCTGTGCGTTTCTCTCCAGAATGGCATTCTGTGTGCCAGGCTGAGTAAATCGAATGTGATCAGCCGATTTTTGACTGAATTTTAGGCGTTTGGCCCTTAATATCTGAGCGAATTTGCTAAAATTTAGCTACTGGAGTTTTCGCTTAAGCACGGGCGCAGCCCCTGTTCAAGCCATTGTGGCCTCTCAAAATTGAGGGGGCTTGCCGTCAAGGCCTGCTTTGCCAAACAGCACAGGGACACTTGTAACTGTGCGTTGTGTGTCAAAAGCACGGGGCTGGGGGGGTTGCTGCTTTGAGACTTTAACTGCAGTTAGAGTTTGTGGCCTTGTTAAGTCAGACTTTACACTGTAGCATGTCTTCATTGGCAATTTTTCCTGGACTAGTCTAGCCTTCAATGATAGTTTGCTTTTGATCACCAATTAGAGTGAACCCACACTTTGGTGTGGGTAGTTGATTGTTGGTCGTCTGACCAAAGCACAGAGGTGGGGAGCGTAGCTTTTCTTTAAGGCTGTGACGGTAGCAGAGTTGGCTTGTTTTCACAATTTCTGCAGGCACCTTTTGACAAATCCAGTTAGAAATTTATAGTTATCTGTGCATTTCTCTCCGGAATGGCATTCTGTGTGCCAGGCTAAGTAAATCGAGTGTGATCAGCCGATTTTTGACTGAATTTTAGGCGTTTGGCCCTTGATATCTGAGCGAATTTGCTAAAAGGTAGCTACTGGAGTTTTCGCTTAAGCACGGGCGCAGCCCGTGTTCAAGCCATTGTGGCCTCTCAAAATTGAGGGGGCTTGCCGTCAAGGCCTGCTTTGCCAAACAGCCCAGGGACAGTTCTAACTGTGAGTTGTGTGTCAAAAGCACAGGGCTGGGGGGGTTGCTGCTTTGAGACTTTAACTGCAGTTAGAGTTTGTGGCCTTGTTAAGTCAGACTTTACACTGTAGCATGTCTTCATTGGCAATTTTTCCTGGACTAGTCTAGGCTTCAATGATAGTTTGCTTTTGATCACCAATTAGAGTGAACCCACACTGTGGTGTGGGTAGTTGATTGTTGGTTGTCTGACCAAAGCACAGGGGTGGGGAGGGTAGCTTTTCTTTAAGTCTGTGACGGTAGCAGAATTGGCTTGTTTTCACAACTTCTGCAGGCACCTTTTGACAAATCCAGTTAGAAATTTATAGTTATCTGTGCATTTCTCTCCAGAATGGTATTCTGTGTGCCAGGCTGAGTAAATCGAGTGTGATCAGCCGATTTTTGACTGAATTTTAGGCGTTTGGCCCTTGATATCTGAGCGAATTTGCTAAAAGGTAGCTACTGGAGTTTTCGCTTAAGCACGGGCGCAGTCCCTGTTCAAGCCATTGTGGCCTCTCAAAATTGAGGGGGCTTGCCGTCAAGGCCTGCTTTGCCAAACAGCCCAGGGACAGTTTTAACTGTGAGTTGTGTGTCCAAAGCATTTTGCTGGGGGCGTTGCTGTTTTGAGACTTTAACTGCAGTTAGAGTTTGTGGCCTTGTTAAGTCAGACTTTACACTGTAGCATGTCTTCATTGGCAATTTTTCCTGGACTAGTCTAGGCTTCAATGATAGTTTGCTTTTGATCACCAATTAGAGTAAACCCACACTGTGGTGTGGGTAGGTGATTGTTGGTTGTCTGACCAAAGCACAGGGGTGGGGAGGGTAGCTTTTCTTTAAGTCTGTGACGGTAGCAGAATTGGCTTGTTTTCACAATTTCTGCAGGCACCTTTTGACAAATCCAGTTAGAAATTTATAGTTATCTGTGCGTTTCTCTCCAGAATGGCATTCTGTGAGCCAGGCTGAGTAAATCGAGTGTGATCAGCCGATTTTTGACTGAATTTTAGGCGTTTGGCCCTTGATATCTGAGCGAATTTGCTAAAAGGTAGCTACTGGAGTTTTCGCTTGAGCACGGGCGCAGCCCGTGTTCAAGCCATTGTGGCCTCTCAAAATTGAGGGGGCTTGCCGTCAAGGCCTGCTTTGCCAAACAGCCCAGGGACAGTTCTAACTGTGAGTTGTGTGTCAAAAGCACAGGGCTGGGGGGGTTGCTGCTTTGAGACTTTAACTGCAGTTAGAGTTTGTGGCCTTGTTAAGTCAGACTTAACACTGTAGCTTGTCTTGATTGGCAATTTTTCCTGGACTAGTCTAGGCTTCAATGATAGTTTGCTTTTGATCACCAATTAGAGTGAACATACACTGTGGTGTGGGTAGGTGATTGTTAGTTGTCTGACCAAAGCACAGGGGTGGGGAGGGTAGCTTTTCTTTAAGTCTGTGACAGTAGCAGAATTGGCTTGTTTTCACAATTTCTGCAGGCACCTTTTGACAAATCCAGTTAGAAATTTATAGTTATCTGTGCGTTTCTCTCCAGAATGGCATTCTGTGAGCCAGGCTGAGTAAATCGAGTGTGATCAGCCGATTTTTGACTGAATTTTAGGCGTTTTGCCCTTGATATCTGAGCGAATTTGCTAAAAGGTAGCTACTGGAGTTTTCGCTTGAGCACGGGCGCAGCCCGTGTTCAAGCCATTGTGGCCTCTCAAAATTGAGGGGGCTTGCCGTCAAGGCCTGCTTTGCCAAACAGCCCAGGGACAGTTCTAACTGTGAGTTGTGTGTCAAAAGCACAGGGCTGGGGGGGTTGCTGCTTTGAGACTTTAACTGCAGTTAGAGTTTGTGGCCTTGTTAAGTCAGACTTAACACTGTAGCTTGTCTTGATTGGCAATTTTTCCTGGACTAGTCTAGGCTTCAATGATAGTTTGCTTTTGATCACCAATTAGAGTGAACATACACTGTGGTGTGGGTAGGTGATTGTTAGTTGTCTGACCAAAGCACAGGGGTGGGGAGGGTAGCTTTTCTTTAAGTCTGTGACAGTAGCAGAATTGGCTTGTTTTCACAATTTCTGCAGGCACCTTTTGACAAATCCAGTTAGAAATTTATAGTTATCTGTGCGTTTCTCTCCAGAATGGCATTCTGTGAGCCAGGCTGAGTAAATCGAGTGTGATCAGCCGATTTTTGACTGAATTTTAGGCGTTTTGCCCTTGATATCTGAGCGAATTTGCTAAAAGGTAGCTACTGGAGTTTTCGCTTGAGCACGGGCGCAGCCCGTGTTCAAGCCATTGTGGCCTCTCAAAATTGAGGGGGCTTGCCGTCAAGGCCTGCTTTGCCAAACAGCCCAGGGACAGTTCTAACTGTGAGTTGTGTGTCAAAAGCACAGGGCTGGGGGGGTTGCTGCTTTGAGACTTTAACTGCAGTTAGAGTTTGTGGCCTTGTTAAGTCAGACTTAACACTGTAGCTTGTCTTGATTGGCAATTTTTCCTGGACTAGTCTAGGCTTCAATGATAGTTTGCTTTTGATCACCAATTAGAGTGAACATACACTGTGGTGTGGGTAGGTGATTGTTAGTTGTCTGACCAAAGCACAGGGGTGGGGAGGGTAGCTTTTCTTTAAGTCTGTGACAGGAGCAGAATTGGCTTGTTTTCACAATTTCTGCAGGCACCTTTTGACAAATCCAGTTAGAAATTTATAGTTATCTGTGCGTTTCTCTCCAGAATGGCATTCTGTGAGCCAGGCTGAGTAAATCGAGTGTGATCAGCCGATTTTTGACTGAATTTTAGGCGTTTTGCCCTTGATATCTGAGCGAATTTGCTAAAAGGTAGCTACTGGAGTTTTCGCTTGAGCACGGGCGCAGCCCGTGTTCAAGCCATTGTGGCCTCTCAAAATTGAGGGGGCTTGCCGTCAAGGCCTGCTTTGCCAAACAGCCCAGGGACAGTTCTAACTGTGAGTTGTGTGTCAAAAGCACAGGGCTGGGGGGGTTGCTGCTTTGAGACTTTAACTGCAGTTAGAGTTTGTGGCCTTGTTAAGTCAGACTTAACACTGTAGCTTGTCTTGATTGGCAATTTTTCCTGGACTAGTCTAGGCTTCAATGATAGTTTGCTTTTGATCACCAATTAGAGTGAACATACACTGTGGTGTGGGTAGGTGATTGTTAGTTGTCTGACCAAAGCACAGGGGTGGGGAGGGTAGCTTTTCTTTAAGTCTGTGACAGGAGCAGAATTGGCTTGTTTTCACAATTTCTGCAGGCACCTTTTGACAAATCCAGTTAGAAATTTATAGTTATCTGTGCGTTTCTCTCCAGAATGGCATTCTGTGAGCCAGGCTGAGTAAATCGAGTGTGATCAGCCGATTTTTGACTGAATTTTAGGCGTTTTGCCCTTGATATCTGAGCGAATTTGCTAAAAGGTAGCTACTGGAGTTTTCGCTTGAGCACGGGCGCAGCCCGTGTTCAAGCCATTGTGGCCTCTCAAAATTGAGGGGGCTTGCCGTCAAGGCCTGCTTTGCCAAACAGCCCAGGGACAGTTCTAACTGTGAGTTGTGTGTCAAAAGCACAGGGCTGGGGGGTTGCTGCTTTGAGACTTTAACTGCAGTTAGAGTTTGTGGCCTTGTTAAGTCAGACTTAACACTGTAGCTTGTCTTGATTGGCAATTTTTCCTGGACTAGTCTAGGCTTCAATGATAGTTTGCTTTTGATCACCAATTAGAGTGAACATACACTGTGGTGTGGGTAGGTGATTGTTAGTTGTCTGACCAAAGCACAGGGGTGGGGAGGGTAGCTTTTCTTTAAGTCTGTGACAGTAGCAGAATTGGCTTGTTTTCACAATTTCTGCAGGCACCTTTTGACAAATCCAGTTAGAAATTTATAGTTATCTGTGCGTTTCTCTCCAGAATGGCATTCTGTGAGCCAGGCTGAGTAAATCGAGTGTGATCAGCCGATTTTTGACTGAATTTTAGGCGTTTTGCCCTTGATATCTGAGCGAATTTGCTAAAAGGTAGCTACTGGAGTTTTCGCTTGAGCACGGGCGCAGCCCGTGTTCAAGCCATTGTGGCCTCTCAAAATTGAGGGGGCTTGCCGTCAAGGCCTGCTTTGCCAAACAGCCCAGGGACAGTTCTAACTGTGAGTTGTGTGTCAAAAGCACAGGGCTGGGGGGTTGCTGCTTTGAGACTTTAACTGCAGTTAGAGTTTGTGGCCTTGTTAAGTCAGACTTAACACTGTAGCTTGTCTTGATTGGCAATTTTTCCTGGACTAGTCTAGGCTTCAATGATAGTTTGCTTTTGATCACCAATTAGAGTGAACATACACTGTGGTGTGGGTAGGTGATTGTTAGTTGTCTGACCAAAGCACAGGGGTGGGGAGGGTAGCTTTTCTTTAAGTCTGTGACAGGAGCAGAATTGGCTTGTTTTCACAATTTCTGCAGGCACCTTTTGACAAATCCAGTTAGAAATTTATAGTTATCTGTGCGTTTCTCTCCAGAATGGCATTCTGTGAGCCAGGCTGAGTAAATCGAGTGTGATCAGCCGATTTTTGACTGAATTTTAGGCGTTTTGCCCTTGATATCTGAGCGAATTTGCTAAAAGGTAGCTACTGGAGTTTTCGCTTGAGCACGGGCGCAGCCCGTGTTCAAGCCATTGTGGCCTCTCAAAATTGAGGGGGCTTGCCGTCAAGGCCTGCTTTGCCAAACAGCCCAGGGACAGTTCTAACTGTGAGTTGTGTGTCAAAAGCACAGGGCTGGGGGGGTTGCTGCTTTGAGACTTTAACTGCAGTTAGAGTTTGTGGCCTTGTTAAGTCAGACTTAACACTGTAGCTTGTCTTGATTGGCAATTTTTCCTGGACTAGTCTAGGCTTCAATGATAGTTTGCTTTTGATCACCAATTAGAGTGAACATACACTGTGGTGTGGGTAGGTGATTGTTAGTTGTCTGACCAAAGCACAGGGGTGGGGAGGGTAGCTTTTCTTTAAGTCTGTGACAGGAGCAGAATTGGCTTGTTTTCACAATTTCTGCAGGCACCTTTTGACAAATCCAGTTAGAAATTTATAGTTATCTGTGCGTTTCTCTCCAGAATGGCATTCTGTGAGCCAGGCTGAGTAAATCGAGTGTGATCAGCCGATTTTTGACTGAATTTTAGGCGTTTTGCCCTTGATATCTGAGCGAATTTGCTAAAAGGTAGCTACTGGAGTTTTCGCTTGAGCACGGGCGCAGCCCGTGTTCAAGCCATTGTGGCCTCTCAAAATTGAGGGGGCTTGCCGTCAAGGCCTGCTTTGCCAAACAGCCCAGGGACAGTTCTAACTGTGAGTTGTGTGTCAAAAGCACAGGGCTGGGGGGGTTGCTGCTTTGAGACTTTAACTGCAGTTAGAGTTTGTGGCCTTGTTAAGTCAGACTTAACACTGTAGCTTGTCTTGATTGGCAATTTTTCCTGGACTAGTCTAGGCTTCAATGATAGTTTGCTTTTGATCACCAATTAGAGTGAACATACACTGTGGTGTGGGTAGGTGATTGTTAGTTGTCTGACCAAAGCACAGGGGTGGGGAGGGTAGCTTTTCTTTAAGTCTGTGACAGGAGCAGAATTGGCTTGTTTTCACAATTTCTGCAGGCACCTTTTGACAAATCCAGTTAGAAATTTATAGTTATCTGTGCGTTTCTCTCCAGAATGGCATTCTGTGAGCCAGGCTGAGTAAATCGAGTGTGATCAGCCGATTTTTGACTGAATTTTAGGCGTTTTGCCCTTGATATCTGAGCGAATTTGCTAAAAGGTAGCTACTGGAGTTTTCGCTTGAGCACGGGCGCAGCCCGTGTTCAAGCCATTGTGGCCTCTCAAAATTGAGGGGGCTTGCCGTCAAGGCCTGCTTTGCCAAACAGCCCAGGGACAGTTCTAACTGTGAGTTGTGTGTCAAAAGCACAGGGCTGGGGGGGTTGCTGCTTTGAGACTTTAACTGCAGTTAGAGTTTGTGGCCTTGTTAAGTCAGACTTAACACTGTAGCTTGTCTTGATTGGCAATTTTTCCTGGACTAGTCTAGGCTTCAATGATAGTTTGCTTTTGATCACCAATTAGAGTGAACATACACTGTGGTGTGGGTAGGTGATTGTTAGTTGTCTGACCAAAGCACAGGGGTGGGGAGGGTAGCTTTTCTTTAAGTCTGTGACAGGAGCAGAATTGGCTTGTTTTCACAATTTCTGCAGGCACCTTTTGACAAATCCAGTTAGAAATTTATAGTTATCTGTGCGTTTCTCTCCAGAATGGCATTCTGTGAGCCAGGCTGAGTAAATCGAGTGTGATCAGCCGATTTTTGACTGAATTTTAGGCGTTTTGCCCTTGATATCTGAGCGAATTTGCTAAAAGGTAGCTACTGGAGTTTTCGCTTGAGCACGGGCGCAGCCCGTGTTCAAGCCATTGTGGCCTCTCAAAATTGAGGGGGCTTGCCGTCAAGGCCTGCTTTGCCAAACAGCCCAGGGACAGTTCTAACTGTGAGTTGTGTGTCAAAAGCACAGGGCTGGGGGGGTTGCTGCTTTGAGACTTTAACTGCAGTTAGAGTTTGTGGCCTTGTTAAGTCAGACTTAACACTGTAGCTTGTCTTGATTGGCAATTTTTCCTGGACTAGTCTAGGCTTCAATGATAGTTTGCTTTTGATCACCAATTAGAGTGAACATACACTGTGGTGTGGGTAGGTGATTGTTAGTTGTCTGACCAAAGCACAGGGGTGGGGAGGGTAGCTTTTCTTTAAGTCTGTGACAGGAGCAGAATTGGCTTGTTTTCACAATTTCTGCAGGCACCTTTTGACAAATCCAGTTAGAAATTTATAGTTATCTGTGCGTTTCTCTCCAGAATGGCATTCTGTGAGCCAGGCTGAGTAAATCGAGTGTGATCAGCCGATTTTTGACTGAATTTTAGGCGTTTTGCCCTTGATATCTGAGCGAATTTGCTAAAAGGTAGCTACTGGAGTTTTCGCTTGAGCACGGGCGCAGCCCGTGTTCAAGCCATTGTGGCCTCTCAAAATTGAGGGGGCTTGCCGTCAAGGCCTGCTTTGCCAAACAGCCCAGGGACAGTTCTAACTGTGAGTTGTGTGTCAAAAGCACAGGGCTGGGGGGGTTGCTGCTTTGAGACTTTAACTGCAGTTAGAGTTTGTGGCCTTGTTAAGTCAGACTTAACACTGTAGCTTGTCTTGATTGGCAATTTTTCCTGGACTAGTCTAGGCTTCAATGATAGTTTGCTTTTGATCACCAATTAGAGTGAACATACACTGTGGTGTGGGTAGGTGATTGTTAGTTGTCTGACCAAAGCACAGGGGTGGGGAGGGTAGCTTTTCTTTAAGTCTGTGACAGGAGCAGAATTGGCTTGTTTTCACAATTTCTGCAGGCACCTTTTGACAAATCCAGTTAGAAATTTATAGTTATCTGTGCGTTTCTCTCCAGAATGGCATTCTGTGAGCCAGGCTGAGTAAATCGAGTGTGATCAGCCGATTTTTGACTGAATTTTAGGCGTTTTGCCCTTGATATCTGAGCGAATTTGCTAAAAGGTAGCTACTGGAGTTTTCGCTTGAGCACGGGCGCAGCCCGTGTTCAAGCCATTGTGGCCTCTCAAAATTGAGGGGGCTTGCCGTCAAGGCCTGCTTTGCCAAACAGCCCAGGGACAGTTCTAACTGTGAGTTGTGTGTCAAAAGCACAGGGCTGGGGGGGTTGCTGCTTTGAGACTTTAACTGCAGTTAGAGTTTGTGGCCTTGTTAAGTCAGACTTAACACTGTAGCTTGTCTTGATTGGCAATTTTTCCTGGACTAGTCTAGGCTTCAATGATAGTTTGCTTTTGATCACCAATTAGAGTGAACATACACTGTGGTGTGGGTAGGTGATTGTTAGTTGTCTGACCAAAGCACAGGGGTGGGGAGGGTAGCTTTTCTTTAAGTCTGTGACAGGAGCAGAATTGGCTTGTTTTCACAATTTCTGCAGGCACCTTTTGACAAATCCAGTTAGAAATTTATAGTTATCTGTGCGTTTCTCTCCAGAATGGCATTCTGTGAGCCAGGCTGAGTAAATCGAGTGTGATCAGCCGATTTTTGACTGAATTTTAGGCGTTTTGCCCTTGATATCTGAGCGAATTTGCTAAAAGGTAGCTACTGGAGTTTTCGCTTGAGCACGGGCGCAGCCCGTGTTCAAGCCATTGTGGCCTCTCAAAATTGAGGGGGCTTGCCGTCAAGGCCTGCTTTGCCAAACAGCCCAGGGACAGTTCTAACTGTGAGTTGTGTGTCAAAAGCACAGGGCTGGGGGGGTTGCTGCTTTGAGACTTTAACTGCAGTTAGAGTTTGTGGCCTTGTTAAGTCAGACTTAACACTGTAGCTTGTCTTGATTGGCAATTTTTCCTGGACTAGTCTAGGCTTCAATGATAGTTTGCTTTTGATCACCAATTAGAGTGAACATACACTGTGGTGTGGGTAGGTGATTGTTAGTTGTCTGACCAAAGCACAGGGGTGGGGAGGGTAGCTTTTCTTTAAGTCTGTGACAGGAGCAGAATTGGCTTGTTTTCACAATTTCTGCAGGCACCTTTTGACAAATCCAGTTAGAAATTTATAGTTATCTGTGCGTTTCTCTCCAGAATGGCATTCTGTGAGCCAGGCTGAGTAAATCGAGTGTGATCAGCCGATTTTTGACTGAATTTTAGGCGTTTTGCCCTTGATATCTGAGCGAATTTGCTAAAAGGTAGCTACTGGAGTTTTCGCTTGAGCACGGGCGCAGCCCGTGTTCAAGCCATTGTGGCCTCTCAAAATTGAGGGGGCTTGCCGTCAAGGCCTGCTTTGCCAAACAGCCCAGGGACAGTTCTAACTGTGAGTTGTGTGTCAAAAGCACAGGGCTGGGGGGTTGCTGCTTTGAGACTTTAACTGCAGTTAGAGTTTGTGGCCTTGTTAAGTCAGACTTAACACTGTAGCTTGTCTTGATTGGCAATTTTTCCTGGACTAGTCTAGGCTTCAATGATAGTTTGCTTTTGATCACCAATTAGAGTGAACATACACTGTGGTGTGGGTAGGTGATTGTTAGTTGTCTGACCAAAGCACAGGGGTGGGGAGGGTAGCTTTTCTTTAAGTCTGTGACAGGAGCAGAATTGGCTTGTTTTCACAATTTCTGCAGGCACCTTTTGACAAATCCAGTTAGAAATTTATAGTTATCTGTGCGTTTCTCTCCAGAATGGCATTCTGTGAGCCAGGCTGAGTAAATCGAGTGTGATCAGCCGATTTTTGACTGAATTTTAGGCGTTTTGCCCTTGATATCTGAGCGAATTTGCTAAAAGGTAGCTACTGGAGTTTTCGCTTGAGCACGGGCGCAGCCCGTGTTCAAGCCATTGTGGCCTCTCAAAATTGAGGGGGCTTGCCGTCAAGGCCTGCTTTGCCAAACAGCCCAGGGACAGTTCTAACTGTGAGTTGTGTGTCAAAAGCACAGGGCTGGGGGGTTGCTGCTTTGAGACTTTAACTGCAGTTAGAGTTTGTGGCCTTGTTAAGTCAGACTTAACACTGTAGCTTGTCTTGATTGGCAATTTTTCCTGGACTAGTCTAGGCTTCAATGATAGTTTGCTTTTGATCACCAATTAGAGTGAACATACACTGTGGTGTGGGTAGGTGATTGTTAGTTGTCTGACCAAAGCACAGGGGTGGGGAGGGTAGCTTTTCTTTAAGTCTGTGACAGTAGCAGAATTGGCTTGTTTTCACAATTTCTGCAGGCACCTTTTGACAAATCCAGTTAGAAATTTATAGTTATCTGTGCGTTTCTCTCCAGAATGGCATTCTGTGAGCCAGGCTGAGTAAATCGAGTGTGATCAGCCGATTTTTGACTGAATTTTAGGCGTTTTGCCCTTGATATCTGAGCGAATTTGCTAAAAGGTAGCTACTGGAGTTTTCGCTTGAGCACGGGCGCAGCCCGTGTTCAAGCCATTGTGGCCTCTCAAAATTGAGGGGGCTTGCCGTCAAGGCCTGCTTTGCCAAACAGCCCAGGGACAGTTCTAACTGTGAGTTGTGTGTCAAAAGCACAGGGCTGGGGGGTTGCTGCTTTGAGACTTTAACTGCAGTTAGAGTTTGTGGCCTTGTTAAGTCAGACTTAACACTGTAGCTTGTCTTGATTGGCAATTTTTCCTGGACTAGTCTAGGCTTCAATGATAGTTTGCTTTTGATCACCAATTAGAGTGAACATACACTGTGGTGTGGGTAGGTGATTGTTAGTTGTCTGACCAAAGCACAGGGGTGGGGAGGGTAGCTTTTCTTTAAGTCTGTGACAGGAGCAGAATTGGCTTGTTTTCACAATTTCTGCAGGCACCTTTTGACAAATCCAGTTAGAAATTTATAGTTATCTGTGCGTTTCTCTCCAGAATGGCATTCTGTGAGCCAGGCTGAGTAAATCGAGTGTGATCAGCCGATTTTTGACTGAATTTTAGGCGTTTTGCCCTTGATATCTGAGCGAATTTGCTAAAAGGTAGCTACTGGAGTTTTCGCTTGAGCACGGGCGCAGCCCGTGTTCAAGCCATTGTGGCCTCTCAAAATTGAGGGGGCTTGCCGTCAAGGCCTGCTTTGCCAAACAGCCCAGGGACAGTTCTAACTGTGAGTTGTGTGTCAAAAGCACAGGGCTGGGGGGGTTGCTGCTTTGAGACTTTAACTGCAGTTAGAGTTTGTGGCCTTGTTAAGTCAGACTTAACACTGTAGCTTGTCTTGATTGGCAATTTTTCCTGGACTAGTCTAGGCTTCAATGATAGTTTGCTTTTGATCACCAATTAGAGTGAACATACACTGTGGTGTGGGTAGGTGATTGTTAGTTGTCTGACCAAAGCACAGGGGTGGGGAGGGTAGCTTTCTTTTAAGTCTGTGACAGGAGCAGAATTGGCTTGTTTTCACAATTTCTGCAGGCACCTTTTGACAAATCCAGTTAGAAATTTATAGTTATCTGTGCGTTTCTCTCCAGAATGGCATTCTGTGAGCCAGGCTGAGTAAATCGAGTGTGATCAGCCGATTTTTGACTGAATTTTAGGCGTTTTGCCCTTGATATCTGAGCGAATTTGCTAAAAGGTAGCTACTGGAGTTTTTCGCTTGAGCACGGGCGCAGCCCGTGTTCAAGCCATTGTGGCCTCTCAAAATTGAGGGGGCTTGCCGTCAAGGCCTGCTTTGCCAAACAGCCCAGGGACAGTTCTAACTGTGAGTTTGTGTGTCAAAGCACAGGGCTGGGGGGGTTGCTGCTTTGAGACTTTAACTGCAGTTAGAGTTTGTGGCCTTGTTAAGTCAGACTTAACACTGTAGCTTGTCTTGATTGGCAATTTTTCCTTGGACTAGTCTAGGCTTCAATGATAGTTTGCTTTTTGATCACCAATTAGAGTAAACCCCCACTGTGGTGGGGTAGGGGATTGTTGGTTGTCTGATCAAAGCACAGGGGTGGGGAGGTAGCTTTTCTTTAAGTCTGTGACGGTAGCCGAATTGGCTTGTTTTCACAATTTCTGCTGGCACCTTTTGACAAATCCAGTTAGAGAAATTTATAGTTATCTGTGTGCGTTTCTCTCCAGAATGGCATTCTGTGAGCCAGGCTGAGTAAATCGAGTGTGATCAGCCGATTTTTGACTGAATTTTAGGCGTTTTGCCCTTGATATCTGAGCGAATTTGCTAAAAGGTAGCTACTGGAGTTTTCGCTTGAGCACGGGCGCAGCCCGTGTTCAAGCCATTGTGGCCTCTCAAAATTGAGGGGGCTTGCCGTCAAGGCCTGCTTTGCCAAACAGCCCGGGACAGTTCTAACTGTGAGTTGTGTGTCAAAAGCACAGGGCTGGGGGGGTTGCTGCTTTGAGACTTTAACTGCAGTTAGAGTTTGTGGCCTTGTTAAGTCAGACTTAACACTGTAGCTTGTCTTGATTGGCAATTTTTCCTGGACTAGTCTAGGCTTCAATGATAGTTTGCTTTTGATCACCAATTAGAGTGAACATACACTGTGGTGTGGGTAGGTTTGTTGGTTGTCTGACCAAAGCACAGGGGTGGGGAGGGTAGCTTTTCTTTAAGTCTGTGACGGTAGCAGAATTGGCTTGTTTTCACAACTTCTGCAGGCACCTTTTGACAAATCCAGTTAGAAATTTATAGTTATCTGTGCGTTTCTCTCCAGAATGGCATTCTCTGAGCCAGGCTGAGTAAATCGAGTGTGATCAGCCGATTTTTAACTGAATTTTAGGCGTTTGGCCCTTAATATCTGAGCGAATTTGCTAAAAGGTAGCTACTGGAGATTTCGCTTAAGCACGGGCGCAGCCCGTGTTCAAGCCATTGTGGCCTCTCAAAATTGAGGGGGCTTGCCGTCAAGGCCTGCTTTGCCAAACAGCCCAGGGACAGTTCTAACTGTGAGTTGTGTGTCAAAAGCACAAGCCTGAGGGCGTTGCTGCTTTAAAACTTTAACTGCAGTTAGAGTTTGTGGCCTTGTTAAGTCAGACTTTACACTGTACCATGTCTTCATTGGCAATTTTTCCTGGACTAGTCTAGGCTTCAATGATAGTTTGCTTTTGATCACCAATTAGAGTGAACCTACACTGTGGTGTGGGTAGGTGATTGTTGGTTGTCTGACCAAAGCACAGGGGTGGGGAGGGTAGCTTTTCTTTAAGTCTGTGACGGTAGCAGAATTGGCTTGTTTTCACAATTTCTGCAGGCACCTTTTGACAAATCCAGTTAGAAATTTATAGTTATCTGTGCATTTCTCTCCAGAATGGCATTCTGTGTGCCAGGCTGAGTAAATCGAGTGTGATCAGCCGATTTTTGACTCAATTTTAGGCGTTTAGCCCTTGATATCTGAGCGAATTTGCTAAAAGGTAGCTACTGGAGTTTTTACTTGAGCACGGGCGCAGCCCGTGTTCAAGCCATTGTGGCCTCTCAAAATTGAGGGGGCTTGCCGTTAAGACCTGCTTTGCCAAACAGCCCAGGGACAGTTCTAACTGTGAGTTGTGTGTCAAAAGCACAAGCCTGAGGGCGTTGCTGCTTTGAGACTTTAACTGCAGTTAGAGTTTGTGGCCTTGTTAAGTCATACTTTACACTGGTAACATGTCTTCATTGGCAATTTTTCCTGGACTAGTCTAGGCTTCAATGATAGTTTGCTTTTGATCACCATTTAGAGTGAACCCACACTGTGGTGTGGGTAGGTGCTTGTTGGTTGTCTGACCAAAGCACAGGGGTGGGGAGGGTAGCTTTTCATAAAGTCTGTGACGGTAGCAGAATTGGCTTGTTTTCACAACTTCTGCAGGCACCTTTTGACAAATCCAGTTAGAAATTTATAGTTATCTGTGCGTTTCTCTCCAGAATGGCATTCTGTGAGCCAGGCTGAGTAAATCGAGAGTGATCAGCCGATTTTTGACTGAATTTTAGGCGTTTGGCCCTTGATATCTGAGCGAATTTGCTAAAAGGTACCTACACGAGTTTTCGCTTAAGCACGGGCGCAGCCCTTGTTCAAGCCATTTTGGCCTCTCAAAATGGAGGGGGCTTGCCGTCAAGGCCTGCTTTGCCAAACAGCCCAGGGACAGTTGTAACTGTCAGTTGTGTGTCAAAAGCACGGGGATGGGGGGGTTGCTGCTTTGAGACTTTAACTGCAGTTAGAGTTTGTGGCCTTGTTAAGTCAGACTTTACACTGTAGCATGTCCTCATTGGCAATTTTTCCTGGACTAGTCTAGGCTTCAATGATAGTTTGCTTTTGATCACCAATTAGAGTGAACCCACACTGTGGTGTGGGTAGTTGATTGTTGGTTGTCTGACCAAAGCACAGGGGTGGGGAGGGTAGCTTTTCTTTAAGTCTGTGACGGTAGCAGAATTGGCTTGTTTTCACAATTTCTGCAGGCACTGTTTGACAAATCAAGTTAGAAATTTATAGTTATCTGTGCTTTTCTCTCCAGAATGGCATTCTGTGTGCCAGGCTGAGTAAATCGAGTGTGATCAGCCGATTTTTGACTCAATTTTAGGCGTTTAGCCCTTAATATCTGAGCGAATTTGCTAAAAGGTAGCTACTGGAGTTTTCGCTTAAGCTCGGGCGCAGCCCCTGTTCAAGCCATTGTGGCCTCTCAAAATTGAGGGGGCTTGCCGTCAAGGTCTGCTTTGCCAAACAGCCCAGGGACAGTTCTAACTGTGAGTTGTGTGTCAAAAGCACAAGCCTGAGGGCGTTGCTGCTTTGAGACTTTAACTGCAGTTAGAGTTTGTGGCCTTGTTAAGTCATACTTTACACTGGTAGCATGTCTTCATTGGCAATTTTTCCTGGACTAGTCTAGGCTTCAATAATAGTTGGCTTTTGATCACCATTTAGAGTGAACCCACACTGTGGTGTGGGTAGGTGCTTGTTGGTTGTCTGACCAAAGCACAGGGGTGGGGAGGGTAGCTTTTCATAAAGTCTGTGACGGTAGCAGAATTGGCTTGTTTTCACAACTTCTGCAGGCACCTTTTGACAAATCCAGTTAGAAATTTACAGTTATCTGTGCGTTTCTCTCCAGAATGGCATTCTGTGAGCCAAGCTGAGTAATTCGAGTGTGATCAGCCGATTTTTGACTGAATTTTAGGCGTTTGGCCCTTGATATCTGAGCGAATTTGCTAAAAGGTAGCTACAGGAGTTTTCGCTTAAGCACGGGCGCAGCCCGTGTTCAAGCCATTGTGGCCTCTCAAAATGGAGGGGGCTTGCCGTCAAGGCCTGCTTTGCCAAACAGCCCAGGGACAGTTGTAACTGTCAGTTGTGTGTCAAAAGCACGGGGCTGGGGGGGTTGCTGCTTTGAGACTTTAACTGCAGTTAGAGTTTGTGGCCTTGTTAAGTCAGACTTTACACTGTAGCATGTCTTCAATGGCAATTTTTCCTGGACTAGTCTAGGCTTCAATGATAGCTTGCTTTTGATCACCAATTAGAGTGAACCCACACTGTGGTGTGGGTAGTTGATTGTTGGTTGTCTGACCAAAGCACAGGGGTGGGGAGGGTAGCTTTTCTTTAAGTCTGTGACGGTAGCAGAATTGGCTTGTTTTCACAATTTCTGCAGGCACTGTTTGACAAATCCAGTTAGAAATTTATAGTTATCAGTGCATTTCTCTTCAGAATGGCATTCTTTGTGCCAGGCTGAGTAAATCGAGTGTGATCAGCCGATTTTTGACTGAATGTTAGGCGTTGGGCCCTTGATATCTGAGCGACTTTGCTAAAAGGTAGCTACTGGAGTTTTCGCTTGAGCACGGGCCCAGCCCCTGTTCAAGCCAATGTGGCCTCTCAAAATTGAGGGGGCTTGCCGTCAAGGCCTGCTTTGCCAAACAGCCCAGGGACAGTTCTAACTGTGAGTTGTGTGTCAAAAGCACAGGGCTGAGGGCGTTGCTGCTTTGAGACTTTAACTGCAGTTAGAGTTTGTGGCCTTGTTAAGTCATACTTTACACTGGTAGCATGTCTTCATTGGCAATTTTTCCTGGACTAGTCTAGGCTTCAATGATAGTTTGCTTTTGATCACCATTTAGAGTGAACCCACACTGTGGTGTGGGTAGGTGCTTGTTGGTTGTCTGACCAAAGCACAGGGGTGGGGAGGGTAGCTTTTCTTTAAGTCTGTGACGGTAGCAGAATTGGCTTGTTGTCACAATTTCTGGAGGCACCTTTTGACAAATCCAGTTAGAAATTTATAGTTATCTGTGCATTTCTCTCCAGAATGGCATTCTGTGTGCCAGGCTGAGTAAATCGAGTGTGATCAGCCGATTTTTGACTGAATTTTAGTCGTTTGGCCCTTGATATCTGAGCGAATTTGCTAAAAGGTAGCTACTGGAGTTTTTGCTTGAGCTCGGGCGCAGCCCGTGTTCAAGCCATTGTGGCCTCTGAAAATTGAGGGGGTTTGCCGTCAAGGCCTGCTTTGCCAAACAGCCCAGGGACAGTTCTAACTGTGAGTTGTGTGTCAAAAGCCTAGGGCTGGGGGGGTTGCTGCTTTGAGACTTTAACTGCAGTTAGAGTTTGTGACCTCGTTAAATCAGACTTTACACTGTAGCATGTCTTCGTTGGCAATTTTTCCTGGACTAGTCTAGGCTTCAATGATAGTTTGCTTTTGATTACCAATTAGAGTAAACCCACACTGTGGTGTGGGTAGGGGATTGTTGGTTGTCTGATCAAAGCACAGGGGTGGGGAGGGTAGCTTTTCTTTAAGTCTGTGACGGTAGCCGAATTGGCTTGTTTTCACAATTTCTGCTGGCACCTTTTGACAAATCCAGTTAGAAATTCATAGTTATCTGTGCATTTCTCTCCAGAATGGCATTCTGTGTGCCTGGCTGAGTAAATCAAGTGTGATCAGCCGATTTATGACTGAATTTTAGGCGTTTGGCTCTTGATATCTGATCGAATTTGCCAAAAGGTAGCTACCGGAGTTTTCGCTTGAGCACGGGCGTAGCCCGTGTTCAAGCCATTGTAGCCTCTCAAAATTGAGGGGGCTTGCCCTCAAGGCCTGCTTTGCCAAACAGCCCAGGGACAGTTCTAACTGTGAGTTGTGTGTCAAAAGCATATTGCTGGGGGCGTTGCTGTTTTGAGACTTTAACTGCACTTAGAGTTTGTGGCCTTGTTAAGTCAGACTTTACACTGTAGCATGTCTTCATTGGCAATTTTTCCTGGACTAGTCTAGGCTTCAATGATAGTTTGCTTTTGATCACCAATTAGAGTGAACCCACACTGTGGTGTGGGTAGTTGATTGTTGGTTGTCTGACCAAAGCACAGGGGTGGGGAGGGTAGCTTTTCTTTAAGTCTGTGACGGTAGCAGAATTGGCTTGTTTTCACAACTTCTGCAGGCACCTTTTGACAAATCCAGTTAGATATATATTTATTTATTTATTTTTCTAATGCTAACAAGCCTCGCAACGACGAGCAAATTTCAAAAGAATATATACGTATTTTTTTAAATTAGGGCGGTAGGTCTAAGTGGTCGCCTTTTATGAAAGTGGTCTATGCGACCTCGCGTGCGTCAACGTTCAATTGTGTGTCACCTTTGCTTTATTTTTAGATTCCTTGTTACTCGTGTGATTTTAAATCTCTGAAAAAAACGACCATGACTTGCTTGATTATTTTTTGTTCCCCAACAGAATGCTCTCTGACAACCCAATCAACACAACCGGACAGTTGATGTTCACTATCTCAAATCAAAGCCTAAGAATGTAAGTCGTAAAAGATTACATACTGTTTCATGTGTCTGCGCACCTGAGGTTACATGTAGGGAGCAATCCACGGCCGGACCGAGTTACTGTGCTAGGAGGGTTAAGACATAGCTTGCCTTTACGTGAAACTCACCTAAGTGGGATGGCTGGTGGGCTATCTTTTGGTTGTACACCCCCTGCTCCCTCCCCTTAGATCTGCGCCATTAAAAACAGCGTATATTCAACATTTCTGAGATTATAATTCAAAACCTCAAGACGCGGAGTAAACCGAAACCTAAGATAACCCGGAGTTTGATTGTTTACAGCTTTGCACATCATGATCGATTTTTTTAACATCGCGTTAATGATTAAGTTTGTTCCAATTTAAAACACAAAACAGTTGATTAGTATCACTCACATAATTTGAGAAAGTTGTGACACGTGCGGCACGATTCTGCAACTTTTGTAATTTTTGTGAGAGCTCCTTTGAACAAGACCCCCCACACTTCACTACGATAATCGAAATAAGGCTAGTTTATGAATAATAAACAGTAAGGAGTATCTCACGTGGAACAAGATTTCTTATGCGTCTAAATTCACTGCACAAAAAAATGGATTTACACCAAATATGCACAGCGCAAATATTATGCAAACATATATTTACTCTAGAGCAAACCTGTAGCAAACATGGTAAATGCCACATTTGCTACTATATTCACACTGGTGTGCAATTATGATAGCAAATGTGGCATTTACCATGTTTGCTAAAGGCGCTTATGCGAGGGGCAATCTTTTTTGAGATTTCTGAAATATGAAATTCCCAATTTAAATTCTGATCAATATACAAACCAAGAGAATTCGTAGCGGCAACTTGTTCTACAGGAATTTGGTTTATTTTGATTGCAAGATTCTCGGTTACATTGGTTAACAGGAATTCTGTTTTCGTCGTATTTAAAGTAAGTTTATTAGCGATTATCGTTATGGAATTTCCTCTAAATCTGAATTCATACATTTATTTATCTCTTCGACATAATTGCTCGCGAAAGCGATATTGGTATCATCAGCGTATATTCTTGGCTGGGAATGAGGTACGCACATGGGCATGCAGATCGTTGATGTATAACAGAAACAAATTAAAGAGGTCCTGGGATAGTTTCTTGTGGACCACCGCATTGGAAAATTCGCTCAAATGGTTTATTGCAGTTTACTAAACAGATTTGAAAACGATTTTTCAAGTAAGAACAAAAGCATTTGAGGGTGAATAACTGATAAGAAAATGCTGCCTTTTTCACGGGACGAAAAATTGGATTTGCTGCACATTTGATCTTTGGCAAAGCTTAAGTCAAATCTGGAATCGCTTTTGACTTTACCTTTGACGCACGTCAAACGTACGGTCAAATCCATGACCAATTTGCTTATGCCTTTGACCATGGTAAAGGTCAAGTCAAATTCGTAACAACTTT
>NC_090878.1:1721124-1728624 GCF_036669935.1 Montipora foliosa | reverse complement strand
TAGTATGCTGGTGGCCGTCGATTGGGTGTCTTTTCGGCACAAAGAGTTAAAAATAATTTTGGCGGATTTTCGCATGAAATAGCGTTTACTCGAAGTTTATTTTGTTAATTTCAAGTCGTTGTGGCTAAAGCTGTTTTCCACAATGAACTACAACATAAATATAACTTATTAGCTTGCCTCAAAGTTAAAACACTGTTTCATGAGAAGTTCCTTTCGGTTTTGACTTGTTGTTGGTGATTAAGAAAAAAATCAAGATTATATCAAATTTTTTTTTTATTCAAAGTTAACAGTAGTTCCATTTACCCTGTCACTTATGTCCACTACTCTTGATATTGTGTCAGTTACATGATACTTCCAAGAGAGGTGTCATTTTTGTTTGTCATAAATTAACTTAACTAATTCTACGGTGACAATGATTTTACTTGTTATGCAACAAAGTTGTTGATAACACGGCGCTTGTTGTGTGTGTAGTGTAAATATTACAGGTATAAATAAATTGAAGCCTTGAGAGAAGTGAAGCACTGGAATTGAAAAAAATTAATTCTCATCCTTGGATTTATTTATACCCTTTTACATTTACATTTTGGATGTATACTACCACTTAAAAATGCGCAACAAAATCGATTCCTAGAGATATTACAGAATGTAAGGTGTGAGATTCGGTTTTGCCAAGAGTATGAATTCCTTTGAATAAAAAATGGAAAAACACAGTTTTTCGTCGTATCTGCATTTCAGTCTGTCTCTCATATGGCATAACACGGGGGTGGATGGCAAATTAATTTGACTACGGTGGTTTCAGAAATGCCACTCTAGACATATTTCAGATATTTGAAAAACATTTCAATTGAGACTCAAGTACATTTATGATGGACAGTTGTTTGAGTTGAACGGTGTCTTTCTCACGGCTAGAAATATTCAGAAGTTTCCGTCCTACCGTCCTGATTAAGGAAAAGTAGTCCAGAGATCTGAGTTTTCAATTCAGCGCTTCAAGCCAACAGCTATAAATTTACCCCAAGACATCTTTGGCTACACCTTTGCTAAATCTTTGACTTGAATCTCAAACATGTTTGACTACACCTTTGTCAAATCTTTAACCTGAATCTCAGATATGTTTGACCACGCCTTTGTCAAACCTTTGAACTGATTCTCAGACATCTTTGACAACACTTTTGCCAAATCTTTGAATTGAAGCTGAGACATCTTTGACGACACCTTTGTGAGGGTAACAAAGGGTTGTCAAATAATACCTTTGGCGCTTGTCAAAGGTTGGGTGTAAAACTGTAGTAAAAACGGCCTTTACCACCTGAGACCCCCCTGCAAAGGCAACCGCAAAGATAATATTTGACGCGCGTCAAAGGCATGTAAAGCTGTAACAAACGCGGTCTTTATCGCGCCTTTGACAAGACATTTGACGTTATGTAAATCCAATTTTTCGTCCCGTGTTTAGATACGTTTGCTAGTGAATAGAACTTCAGTCTTCTCGACTGTAAATACTGTAACCGCAGGCCCTGCGCGCCTCACAACTCTTGTTCATAAAATATGGGCAAAGTTAAACAACCCACACAAACGAAAAGAGTACGGCACTGAATTCCAGGTGTGGAGGTGTGGCCTAAGGTAATAATACCACGTGGGGACGCGGAGTATAATATTTATTGTGTTTCGCCTTTGACCTATGTATGTCTATCTTTACCTTTTATTAACGAATAAGCGAGTTTTCATAAATTCAAAGACAGTCTGTAACTTGAGCTTGAGTGAGGCTCGAAGCACTTGGCTAAGTAGCCTGACTTTTGGCTGTTATACACAATTGTGGTCTCATTCACACAGAAGCCCTTCAAGCTAATCCTGCCAAGCCGACCACATGCTGGAAAGGTCACACCACAACACCGGGAACAATGTCCCCTGCTCTTTTCGAATAGTGTGTGGGATCTTTAACGTCCCACAGAGTTAATGAACAAGGGTTGTGAGACGGGACCTCCGGCTCATCGTCCTTATCCGAGAAGACTAGAGAGTCTAACCATTTGCAGATGTAATTACAAAGGCAGCACTTTCTCCTCAGTTATTTAAAGAACCTGAGTGTTGAACTCACGACCTCCCGCGTGACAGCCCGGTGCTCAACCAACTGAGCCACCGGTGCGCAGTGCCACAACCCCAGTTGTGGGACAAAACGATGGATATCGCGGATAAGGTTTTATTCAGTGCTACAGTAATTCCAAACCAGATTGTTTTGCAAAGTTCACAAATTTAAAATTTCTTCTACAGATTCATGATGAGGACGAAGCTAAGAACATTCAACCTTGGGTCGTTTGTCAATACCAGGAATGTCACACCTGTTATGTATGTATCAATGCTAAGACCGTTTTGGGTAATTACTTGTAAACAAGCTTGATGTTATAATTTGAAGTCATGCCTAATTTTTCGACCGTTTCCATGGGTTTTATGTTAATCTCTTTTCATAGAATTAAAATGGACGGTTCAACGACACTTTTCGGTGGTGTATTCTTTTGATCAAAATTGTGTAGAATACAGAAATTCCTTCTTAGAATAGTCAAAAGCCAAGCGGATTCAACTGCCACAGGCACACAATGTTACTCTGCAGAGTTCTGAACACTTAAGGGTTCCCTGTATCCGTGGTATCTCAAACAGACAGCATAAAAGGATAACTTTCATTTTTTTGTAGATAAAATGTGGGCGGAGTTATTTACATTTTCGGTAGAGGACACCATGTAATCATGCTTACTGTTGATATACTCCATTTAAGTCTATCTTAAAGGGAACCTCAACTTCAACTACGGATTTACCATGAACCGAAACAAAATTTTGTAATCGAACTTGCGCAACAAGTTTTTTTTTTTTTAAATCAGAAAACAATGATGTTTTGAATCGTTTATTTTCACTTTCAAACTAATTTTCCTGGGCACCATCTTGAATAAGCCCTTTTTGTTCTGGCACAAAAAGCTTTTGTTTTAAAACAATAGGGCAACCGTTGCAATTAAAAATTATTCTAGATGGCGACATAGTTAATAGAGGGGAAAGGTTATGAAACCCGACAAATTTTTTTGTTGTATGTTTTTGTTCTCCTTTATGGCCTTGACCGTGCACAAACACAATAGTTGTTTACTCCATACTGAGGAACTTACCAATAGAAACGTGTTGATTACGTAATCCATTCATGGTGTATGAGCGCAAAACAAAAGATTGTGCACGGTCGTGGACTTTCCACCCTAAATCTTGGCATCTTTGTTTGCTCCTTTGATGTTTGCAGAGCTTCCAAACCATTCCCCTCTATTAACTATAATGGCGGTGAACAGGAAATTTGAAAACAAAAACAAGTGATTCTGAAATTCATTGAAAAAGGTTCAAACAATTTTCATTGTAAACAATATGTCCTATGGTATAAAGTCATCTTTGTTTTTTTTTTTTTAGTGGAGGTTCCATTTAAGTCTTTTGTAAACGGGAGTGAAACAGAGCGCTTAAACTATAGCTTATGCACACAGTCAGTCTTACAACATGCTTGACACAGGATGTTTACACCTGACTTAATACACAAGAGGCCTAAATGAAACGGAAAAAAAGTGCCTATGACAGACCTAAATATAATTTCACCCACCTACGACCTATGGTAGCCATCGTGTGTTTGGTATGTACTCTCACAACTTGCAATGGTACACATCGCAAGGATTCCCTTAGCTATGCAAAATATATAAATTTCCCGTGTATGCTGGGAAAACGGGAAAATTCAAGAACTTTTGTTGCAACATCATGAAAGTCCTTGCCGCAGGTAGACTGTTCCACAGCACCGCTAGACACTACAAACCGTAATCGATTTGGTTATGTTTCCCATAATTATAACAACACTGCAACGCTGTTTTCACGTGTTTTCATTTAGAACTTTGCGTAAAGGCGAAATTGGCACCATTAAATTTAAGGAAGTCTGCTTTGTGCATGTGTGAGTATCTTAAAGTTAATTTCCTGTTTACGTACGGCCAGACTGCTTGACTTGCTTAATTTCAGTTGCTTAGACAAGTGAGTGTGGCTTACATAAAAGATTACATTGACATCCTACACCGAGAGGAATTTAATGACAACTGTCTCATTTGTAGAAATTGAACCTTTTAAGTGAACAGCATGACAAGGCTTGCAACGTTGTTGTGCATAACAAAAGTTTCGAGAAGAATCCGCTTCCACCGTCCCTCCACATCTGTACTTTAACGCAAAAAATAAGCCCCAATACCCAGATACTCTTGCAATGTTATCTTTGACTCCAGGAGCGTTTGACTAAAATGGTACAATATTGTTTTTTACAGACTGAGTAGTGTTAGATTTTTTCCGGCGAAACTACAGCCATAAAGCCTATAATGAGTCATACACGACTATTTATTAACTTTAACTTTAACTTTATTCATTTATATTGCGCAGGTATCAACTTAAGTTTTCAAATG
Source organism: Montipora foliosa (assembly GCF_036669935.1). Taxonomy (NCBI): domain Eukaryota; kingdom Metazoa; phylum Cnidaria; class Anthozoa; order Scleractinia; family Acroporidae; genus Montipora; species Montipora foliosa. Next base: position 1,724,185 of record NC_090878.1, on the reverse strand, counting down.
CGCATTACAACAAATATCCCTAATAGTGACAATATAAAATGCAAATATACTAATACTAATAATGTAAGATGACTATAGACTACTAATATAATTGGAAGTAACTACGAGCTAATAATATAAACAAAATATGCTAACTACTAATAAGATTAAAAAAAACTATTCTTATATACATATAATACAATAAATAATTAATAATTACACTTGAAAGTGGACGTAGTTATGACGGTGAATTTAAAGCTTTCACAAAGGAATAACACTCACATTGATATACCTGACGTAAAGAAGAAGCCACAATACTACGTCATCTTTTTTAATGAACACAGTTAGGTGCCAGAGGCCGGGAAGCACACAACTTCGGAATATTTGCCTTAAAGGTTCTGGACAAATCGAACTTTTTTTAAAGAAAACCATAAAACCAAAAAAACCCATTAATCATAAACCTTACATATTTAGTCATTACCCTTCTGATTCAAAAGGGTCGCTTACTATGATCCAAAGTTTAAAACATGTTTTGAATGTTTTGAAACATTCATGTAAAACTAGCTTATTCCCAGAAAATTACGTTGCTTAAACTTTGACCTGTGCTTTCCTAGTTTTTTTTTCTGTTTTCCTTTTAGTAATTTGCCAAAATTGGTGCAACTTTTACGACTCATTGATGAATTATTTAAACCAAGTACTTCGGGAATAGCTTGCACTAATCAGTAACAGAAATACGAGACAGTTTAGACCTCGCGAAAAAGGACCGGCACCCTTTAGTACCCGTCCATCTTCACGTCCTCTAGCACTTTTTTAGCACCTTAAAGGCCAGCCTAAAGATTGTAAATTACCTTTATTGCTTGGAAGCCGGTTTCAGATTCAAATAAACCTAAGGAATAATTATTATCGAAGGATTGTGCGGTGAGATTGCAGGCGCCTGTGACCTATTTGTCAAAGAATTCCGGTTACAAAGAGGGCACGACATGGATTTATTGTAAAATTTAATCTTCCCTACTGCTTTACTGTGAAGGCACTTTGTTTCTAGTGCTTCCTGGTTCAGTGACTGTACGAGTTTGGAAGAGCTGGTTTCATTATTGTATTTTTTACAGTCAAATCCTGCAACGTTTTTGTGCAATTCAATACGGGATTCACCCCCCCCCCCCCCCCCCTCTTTCCAGGGATTGTTGGTAGTAAAAAGGCTAGAGATTGTGGTCGGCCATCTTTATCTTTGTCTTGCATTGTTACATACATACATATATAACTTTATTTATGCTCGAATCAATTGGAGTTTGTTATACTAGCATGTACAGCTGCTGTGTCGCGTTAAATAATTTATGAAAATTGAAGCATAAAACCGTCCCTGACTGACACCCGATTCCGAACATTCACGAGACCCTGGATAAGCTCCGGAGGAGGGAGATTACTTAGCCTAGTAGGATTTAGGCTGGGCCAGGGAGAGCCTACCCAAAAAAATGACAGCCCTCTCCCTCTTGACTACAGGATTAAAAGTCTTCCAAGGTTCTTCAAATAACAGTCAGAATTCTATTTGCTTTTGTAGCTATTAAATTATATTTTCTGACCAAAAGAGGGCCCAATTTAGCAAGTCAAGATATCTCGTTCGGGTACCTACACGTTATTTAGAGTCTCTGACTACAAGTATAATGATGGCTTTTATTTCTTCGTGATGGATGAAGACCACTACTACTACTACTACTACTACTACTACTACTACTACTACTACTACTTCTACTACTACTACTACTACTTGCTGTGAGATGGTTTTAGATAAAGTTGTCAGTGGATCTCACTCGTACAAGGCACTTGGGCTAACCCACAAAATAATGCTCTGCTGAAGCACCCGAGGCAGCTTGATCCAGTGCATTTGGATGTTCCGGGCTAACATCCCAATCTAACCACCAAATAAAACTGTCCTTGGTGGTCCCGAGTTCAACTCTATCATTGGCTCTTAGTAAAAAGCTGACTAAATGACTCCTTCCATTTGGGTCTCTTACAAAAATGCATAGCCCCCACAAACTGCTACCTTAAAATGCTACTGTGAGTAAATGAAGACTCTTTCTTTCTTCTTTTGCTGTTCCTTTGATGGTTGCTTTAAATCTATTTTATTGAATCATTCGTCACTGATGTCCATTCATCACACTTAGGGACTATAACTGAGTGACAAGGTTAGTGATAGAGAAAAAATAAACTGTCATTATCGATTGAAATTAAACATAACCTCAGTCTGAATTGGGAATGAGAGACATACAGCAACTCAGCGCAAGAGTAGAGTTATCCTAGGACGTAGTGTTAGGATATTTTTGGGAAATGGTCTTAAATTTACGGTAAGCTACTTCTTTAGGTAGATAAGCAGGCGCGGATCCAGGATTTTGAAATGAGGGGTGAATTTTTGTAATAACGTAATAGAACCAAAGCCTGGTTGAGTTGTTTGAGGTGTGTGCAAGAAAAGGAGGGTGAAAATTCACCCATTTCACCTCCCCTGGATCCGCGCCGGATAAGAAACATTTCAAGAACTTGAATGCAAACGATAAAGTACTAGGTCGAGAAAATATGCGAACTTAAGTCCTAAGTTGCTTGACTTGGGGTTACTATAAAGGTCTTATTTGTCCTCATCATTGTTACATTTAAGTTATTGTTTTCTCATTTTCAAGTGTTAAGCTTGAGTCGATAATATAAACAGACTTCAGCCGTGCTTTGAAACAACGCACTCCAAGTCATTTCAATTTGGCAAATCAAAGAATATATGGGCAAACAGTATCACGAACACAAAGGAGAAAACAGTTATCTACTCGAAGAAAAAGAATTATAGAAAGTTTTGAAGGTAAAATGATTTATCAAATTCACGATTTAAATCAGGCTTCGTTAAAATTAGTGTCTTCCAAGACAATAACAGCAAATATATATTTTATATTTTTTTCCACCGTCAAATACAGTGACAATATTGGTAGGTTCAGGTTTCCAAAGGAGCTTTAGTGATACTTGAAAATTTTATTGTCTCTTCCAATTTGAATTTCAGGGGTGTGGAGACGAATGACTCCGAATTTATAGACATCACATCTGGAGATAG
>NC_090878.1:1708624-1716124 GCF_036669935.1 Montipora foliosa | reverse complement strand
GTAAATAACTATTGATACACAGTTTTTAGAAAGAGCAGAAGGAAGTTTCCGGGACGGTCGATCGAGAATAAAATATTTACGTCAAAAAAAAAACAACATTAATTTTGAACCGTGAATATAGAATATAAAAAGTTACGATGAGCGACAAACATTTTAGGAGATTTTTGCTACGTTCAAATAAATCGCAAAATCGAAAGTGACACGACCGGAATTCAGCGGGCGCCGTGATTAAGTTACCGCGGCATGTTTACTCGCCAAACAGTGAAGCATCTGTGTCAAATGATGGCAAGATACCGGTTTTTTGTAAGTTTCTTTTTCTGTCAAGTGTTATAAAGTTTGACAATAACATGAGCGAAGTCAAAACAAAGATCACAATCGCCCAACTCTTTGAGGTTGACCATTTGTTTATGCAAAGTCAAAATTTACTCTCCAAGACGCGTACGACGTTATTTATCACCAGGTAATTCCATCAATTTGGAAATAGCAGGTACTTTATTATTCATCGGCGTCACAATTTTTCACTGATTTTGGGGCTCGTTTTGTTGAAACTCAAGCACGCTTCCAACAGGCCTGTGAACCCTTCCTGCTTACAGAGTAATACTAAAAAAATTCTCCCATACCACATTTCAACCTTAAGCTCAAAAATTCAATACACAACGTGATATTATAATTCACAAAGGCAGAAAATACCACAGAATCCTTTTCCAGCGAAAAATTTATTGAAACAAACAACATATTTGCTCTTAAAGGCGAAAACCTCTTCCTATTTCATTGCGTGCGTGAAGACAAGAAACTCAATCGTGTCAAATTGCCATGTACTTCAGGTTTCCTGAAGAACCTTTTCCTTGAATAACAAGAAAATGCTTTACTATTGCCATAAAAACTATCCAGTTAAGCTCGCATATCATAAAACATGATGAATTCATAAAGGCCACCTTTTCCAGCGAACAATTTTATTAAGCAAACAACATATGACATTTGCTATTAGAGGCAAAAACCCCTTCTATTTCATTACGTGCGTGAAGAGAAGAAACTCAATCGTGTCAAATATGCGCAATATTGCAACGAACTAAATTTCAGGATCAAACCGTTTCCATGAAGTACCTTTTCATTGAATAATGAAGCACAAAATAGACGACAAGCTTTCTTTCAAATAATTCTTGGCTGTCACATTTCCAATTATGTTTTTACTGAAGACTGCGCAGAGTTGATCACAGATCCATGTAAGGTGTTCGATTCGTTCTCTCTCTTTGTTGAACCCATAAGTTACCAGAGAATTTTCCATTTGGTTTCAGTGTTCTACATAACAGCACACTTGGTAAAATAATTGAAATACAGCGCACTTTGATTTCGGCTCCACGGGCGATGGATTGTTGTCGAAGTCCATTATTCGTCGCTTTTAAGATTCCAGGTGTTTGTTTTTCGCCGCCTGCCTAGTTTATCCAACTGACTTTCCATTATTGAGCTCCATAAGGGTATATTTTGTTTAAGGATCCAGTAAAACGCCATTCGCGTTACATGACTTTCGACGCCATTGCAGGCTAAGTTAATAATTCTACTGTGTCCACCATAGAAATATATGCATTTCCACTACCCTCTCGATCCTTAGAAAATACGCGCAGAAGGCTCTATGCACAAAGACACTTCTTACCAGGGGAGTGACAGGCAAGACTTTTACCGACACGAAAAAAAAATGAAATGAAATAAAACAAACTAATCCCACCCACTTTCTGACTGGGATTGCCATACTGGCAACCCAGTAAAAATCGCCTAAGACTGTGCAAGATAAAAAAATCGAAAATTGCCAAAAGGCCATTTTTGAGGGAACACTCAGTCCTATTACCAATATCAATCTCCATCTTTGGCTTAGTGTAATAATAAATATAACAATAATGCCTGAACATAAAACATACCTAGTACATGTACCACTTCCAGAATGATAGAGGCAGTTTCTTGTCGTCTTTAAGAGATGGGGTGCCTCAGAAAAGAGATAAATCTGTGCGGTGCATAGAGATTGATGATACTATAACATACTTCTTTCCCTGCATTTCCATCAACAGCTGTGTGCATTCTGTAGAAACTTCTATTGGATGAAGCCCCATCTAAAGTGGCTGCAACAACCTAAAGGTTGCAAGTTAGCTAAAGAATACAAACAGCTTCCCAAAAGTGCCCCTGTGATCAAAAAAACCACTTCCTTTTTTCCTTCACATTTTGAAAGTGTGTTTGCTTAACACCTGACTGACTTTGATTTTTGTCCAAAGGCCGTTTACTTTGAGTGTAAGTGTTGGATTTCACGGTCCGCCATTCCTCGCGTTCAAAACTGACCGATTGGTGTTCAGACGGTTGGATCCAGCGAAAAGTGACGTCAGAGGCTCAATAGCTTAAAATTTCAGCGTGTGAACGCAGCTTATTATACTATGCAAAGCGTGAGTTTAAAAGTCTGAAAGCCCAAAACCTCCGTGGTGCATATTAATTCTGCGGCGTACACACGTATGGCATTCTTAAACTAGTGAGTCTTTGACGTCATTTTCTCCTCGATCCAGCTCTCTCAAGAACACAATGATAGTAATGGCGAACCATTAAATAGGAAAATTACAGTTAAAATAAGGAGGTGTCTTTTTGAAATCAAGGCTTAAAACGTGGGTCACTTAGTGTTTTGTTAACATAGTTTTGAAATCCAAAGAAAAATATGAATTGATTTTTTGGTCACAGGGCACTTTAACGCTGTTTCAGTTAACGGCAATGTTATGGTACCACATGAAACACCGGCCGATAATTGCTTAACAAGATGCACATGTTACTGAGACGTAATAAATTACCATGGCAACAAAAGAAGCATCTAAAAACGCCCTATATGTTGTGTTAACGCACTTAGTATCTCAAAAACGAACTAAGGTGACCCCCATTTTTTATTGCTGAAAAGCGATTAGCAGGCTAAGATGAAACTCTTTGCAAAGTTTAAAAAGAATCTGGAGCGGATTCAGAAACACCTTAAAAACCCCCAATTGTGAAGGTGGCTAAGATTCTGCTGCAGATAATAGGCCATTTCGAGTTGTCTGCCTCCTCTTCAAAGCGAGTCTAAGTACAATGTTTTTGTGATGGTAACTAGTTCTACTTTACATCATAGTTAGTGGAGGGGGAATGGTTTGGAAACCCAGCGAACATCGAAGGCAGAGGTTATTGTTTAGATTTTGAGACTGATACGGCGGTCACGTGGCAATGACCGTGCAATCCAAAACAACATGGCGGAATTTAGAGATCTATTTCTTTTTGGAGATGATTTGGAAGCAGTTATCGAGGCTTTGGAGACAGATGACAATGTCGATGAATATTTCGAAGAAGCTGTGACTGAGGTGAGTGTAGGAACCCGCTTTTATTCTAATATACAGCAAAGATCTCGGAGTTTGTGAGTTATTTGCTGTAAGAAATAATTTAAGTAGTGATATAAATGGTTATCATTTTATTATATTGCAACATAACATTGTCTTCGCTCAATATATACATGTAGAAGGCCAAGGTTAGATATTTTAACTTTCACAGTCTAATCCAAATTTAAACTGAATTTTAATTTTGATCCTTTCCATGTATCTGATGTGAAGCTTATGATAAAGAAGCTTGCTGATAACATTAATTAATTGTTTTTCTTTAAAGCTTAATGCTTGTTTGATATTAAAAGACATTGAACATGATAAAAAAATTGATATCTCTATTAGTCCTAAGATTGTTTCATTTCCAATCTATGATTCTTAATTTTTGAAAGGGTATATGTGAAGATGACTTAACTATAAAGTAAAACATTCATCAGAAACATCCATCAGTAAAGCATGAAATTATTTACAACTGTCCATTGAAAATTCAACTAGTGTATAAATTCACGGGTAACTCATTCATGATTGTTTCATCATCTCAAATGTCATTTCTTTTTTCTCTTTGGTAGAGGGTTATTGGTAACATTAACCCAGGCCTTCCTCTTATCTTTTCTCCTTCTAGTATTTCCAGACTGACATGAAACAGACCGCTGAATTCGAATGGTGTTGTCATTATAACCAAACATTCAAATGTCTGGGTTGTCATTTCTTCTTCCGATCTTTCGCTGGCTTCCAAATTATTCCTCAATTACATCTTGACAAAATCGCTCTGTCAAAACATATTCCACTCCTTCTTGAAGTAGGAACTTAGTTGCTTCAACAACAGAGTGGGTTGTTGTCTGCATCCCTTCAAATGTTTGCCAAGACAGGAACATTCTGCTTCTGGCATTTGCAGTGAAATTGCCTGGTCGGTCCAGGGTACTCTGCTTCCACTCTTTCAGGTATGTTAGGAATTCATCTGCCAACCAGTCAAATCTCTGATCTGTAGTGGATGTGTATGGGGCAAGGAAAGGTTTCCCCTTCCTCTGATGCTCCTGTGTACTGCGTACATTCAAGCAATCAAAGAAAGAGTCCACCATTTCACACAACTTGGCAGTAACTGCTGTTTCAGGTGGGCTGAATGCCTTGAGGACAGCTGCTACAGATGCACTCAGTAATATAATATTAATAATAATAATATTTAATATTTCTTAGGCGCAAATTAACATGTGAATATGATCAAATGCGCCTTACAAAGGAAAAAAAATGAAGTAAAAACTAAGATTAAAAAACAAGTTAATAAAGTTAAAAACAGTTATTTACAATTCTGGATATAATAAAAAAGACTAAAAAAAAAAGCCCTGTCACCGTGTGTTTTCTTAGTTTTCGTGGACGGAGGTGCTAACAAAAGTTCAGAATTAGACCGGAGACCATAAGTGGAAGGATTCTTAATATGAATAAGATTACATATATACTCAGGTGCATGACCATGTACGACCTTGAAAGTTATTATTAAAATCTTAAAATCAATTCTGAACTGAACTGGTAGCCAATGTAGAGAGTATAAAACGGGAGTTACGTGGCTAAAGCGTGGAATTGAACAAATCAGCCTAGCCGCAGCATTTTGCACTCGTTGCAGCTTATTGATGTGAGTGACCGGTAAACCATAAAGAAGACTGTTACAATAATCAATGCGTCCCATTATGAGGGCATGCACACACATGGTTGACACGCATGGTTGAGTAAGAGGTGAGTTTGATATGGTCAAAACTAAGTCTTGGAAGCAGTTTCAAACCATTTTCCACATCTTGGTAAAAGAGTTGGCCAATATGTTGCCACAACAAGTAGTGCCCATCATTCTACATGTACCTGAAATTAAATATAAATGTATGTTACCGGTAATGTAAATAATGTATCGAGTTTAAGTTTATTATTATTTTATTATTGTAATACCATTGCAATAATACGGGATCTTTTTGTTGTAACTAAGTCATGAAGTCATTTCTGCTTAGGTACAGCAGGTCATCATCTATAATAGGTGGGGGAGAGAGAATTTTGTTTTTGTCATTAATCATAGAAATTATAATTTCCTCATTTAAAAATGACTAATAAAAGCTGATAAGCACTCATAATTACAGACCGAATTGGACTTCACTCAGTCCTATTACCAATATTAATCTCCATCTTTGGCTTAGTGTAATAATAAATATAACAATAATGCCTGAACATAAAACATACCTAGTACATGTACCACTTCCAGAATGATAGAGGCAGTTTCTTGTCGTCTTTAAGAGATGGGATGCCTCAGAAAAGAGATAAATCTGTGCGGTGCATAGAGATTGATGATACTATAACATACTTCTTTCCCTGCATTTCCATCAACAGCTGTGTGCATTCTGTAGAAACTTCTATTGGATGAAGCCCCATCTAAAGTGGCTGCAACAACCTAAAGGTTGCAAGTTAGCTAAAGAATACAAACAGCTTCCCAAAAGAGAGGCATTAACTGGGCAGCTGTGATTCCATTTGTTGCGAAGTAGGCGAGGCTGAATTTCAAGTCAGTGCAAACACCCCTGACAAGGAATACAAGTGCATTCGCTGCAACTGCATCTGCCTTATCAAGTTGTGCAAAATTAATGTCTAGATCCCCTAAGTCTACATAACCGATAAGCTCACCAGTAACCTTGTCAAACACAAGATTTGACATGATCTTCATCTTATCAAAGAATAACACAATGTACCTTTGTACATCAAAGTATGTGTCTGTCATTGCTGTAAGCTCTTGCGGGACACTTTCATGAAAACCTCTCTTTGGCCTTATAAAATTCCCGCGGCATTGTTTTTAGGTCCATTTCTTGTGGGCGGGTATTCTGCTTTTGACATGAAGTCTGTAATAGGTAGTACCTGCGGATTTTTCAAAGTGATTTTCTGCTCAATATCTTAATTTAAGCGATTTCAGTTAAAGCTTACCTGCACCTGCGAGCCACTGTATCCAGAGAAGAATCCGACCCTTTATAACTTCTCAAGTGTGCCTTGGTGTCATTATCACATCTTGCTATTGTTACGCATTGAACGTTTGCTGGATTATCAAAACTTGCGTCACAAATTCCCCCAACAAACTCAGAATAACCGCACGAAGCCATTGGTCTGCGTGCTTTGTCCTAATCTCTTGCGTGACAGCTCTGACGACACAATCACGGCACAACTCACGAAGGTCACAAAGCGTTCGACTGGTTTACCGTTTGATGGTCGTTTGAGGGCTTCGAGGAAAATCCAACTAGCGTATACTATACCTTTCTTTGTTTGCTTTGCCGGTATGTTCAGAAAGTGAATTAAGGAAACTTGTTTGCGTAAAAATGTGGGATGGAATGAATCTTACTAGTATGCAAATTTTTAGGTCAGTTATTTTAATTACCGAATATGTCACTCTTAAACTTCAATGACACGTTCCATTTTACCCACAGTAGTTCCAGTAAACCTAAAGTCTCGAATTGTTCAGTGAATAAATCGAGATTAGCGTGTGTAATTTCAATATACCTCGCCTCCGCTTTGGTGGTCAAAGGTCGACTTTTGTTGACAAACAGCATGTTGAAATTGGGCCTCAAATATCCTCCGTTTCATTTACCCAAAAATTTTATTGAATTTAATTGCAGCAGAAACATTGCTTCTTCCGATGAATACCGTCTCGTTTGAGAAAGCCATGTACCAGGATGCTTTTTTGACGGTCGAATTTCACACAAGTTTGGCACTCTGTAATCAATCTAAAAATGGTCAAGTTTTAACATTTGGTCAAAAATTCCAGTTTTGGTATATTGTACCGTTAACAGCGCTAAAGGGTGAATGAATTATTGTAGCTGTGCCATGTTGTTTTGATTTTCAAGTTATTCATTCGTTATTTCATTTCGGGAGTCGTTTTCACTCGCTCACAAGGCCCCATACCGAAAAAGTCGCCGTCTAGGTAAAATAATTAACAAAACAAACTAAAACAAATTTTTCTAAAAATGGTTTTCGTAGGCCTTTATTGTGACAAAGTTTGGCAATTTTCGATTTTTTTATCTTGCACGTTCTTAGGTGAAAATTGCTGAGAGGCGCGTTCTCTGTCCTGTCATTGCAGCTTACGCCATAAACACCTATCGTCTTTCCGCCCGGTTATTTA
>NC_090878.1:1701124-1703624 GCF_036669935.1 Montipora foliosa | reverse complement strand
GACGTATAATAGGGATTTTCGTTTACGTATTTCCACTGTGCAGCTGATTATTGGAATCTGCGATAGCAAGGGGAACATAAATTAGTCCGTAGCTGAGGACTTTTCTATCTGTGTTGTTGCGATGCCTTTGGTAAATATATTCTGCAACATTTCAGGGATTGTTGTTTGTTCATTGACATTGAAAACATCTGCCTGGCGCAGCAGCTCAATCACTTTCCTCTCGTCGGCATTATCCCGCAGTTTCCTTGACGGGTCAGACTCGTTGCATCTTATGTAATCATTCGTAGTAACAAGAAGATGGTACATCTTCCTTGTTAATTCAGTAATGTGTGCCCGAAGGGTACACGAGAGAGTCTATCTCCAGAGCGCTGCTGTCATCCTTGTAATGCCAACCATTTCTTTTCCTCTCTTCCCGGTACCAATATGTCACTCGTGACCTTGATCGCGATCGACCTGATAAAATCTTCGCGACTAGCCTTTCACGGCCCGGCTACCCTTGTCAAACTCGATATAGACTTATTCTGGAAGCTGCGTCATTTGCGCATGGCACGCAACACCCCATCGTGAGTGTGGAACAGACTAGGGGCAGATCGTTTAAAACTCATTCGTTCTTCCATTATTTTTAACTGTGTGATCTGTGACAAAATCTGCCATAGTCACACAGACAACTAGCTTGAGTATTAGCGGCCAGGCAACTTTAACTATCTGACTAGGCGTCCTGTGTAGCAAATGTAATTTGATAGCAAATGCTCTTAATTTAAAATTGAGAATTTTGAATGAAACAGATCCCGATAAAAACTTTGTGATTCTCTTACTGTTAAATTCTCAGTGCCTTATCTTATTTTTTTTTTAAGTTCATACCCGACTCGATTGCGATAACATTATTCCCAACATGAATCGCTGAATTCCGTTTCTTATCAGTTAAAACTGATTTTTCAGTTAAAACTCAAAATCAAGCTTGGTAAACATTATTTTCGTGTTCAGCACGTAATTGCAATTTTCATCTAAAAAAGCATGTTTAGGAACTCACCCTTGAGTTTGTCGACATTTGTTTAAAACACAAGGCTTACTAGAAAATTTTCCCTGTCTATGATTGGTGATCCTCATTTTACCTAGGTTGAATACGCACTCAGGTGAATCGAAGAGACTAAAGGAAGCCTAAAGAAAAAAAAAAGAGTCAGATTAGGATTAGTTTTGGATATTATACGTGGATATCAATTGACTTATTATGACTTATTATAGCGATACTCACCGTTACGTTAGCTATTGTCATTCATGTGTCAACCAGAGATATATTGGCTTTTGATACAAAGGATTATTTTGTTCTGTGGTTGGCAAAATTTAAATAACAAACGAATTATTTATAAAAAGTGAAGTCTCCTATACAAAAGTAAGTTCTAGTACCGGTAAGTGCATAGTACAGTTCTTTCTTCCCTTACTATGTTGTAATGTTGAGACTGAAAAGATGAGTGTATGAACACAGAAACCGATAAGATGATACAAAACATTAGGAAGATGTAATGAGCTGCGCAAGGCAGAGCTTGAGGGAAGACGGTTTGGGGGATAGATAGCTACTTCTTTAAACTAGGTAGAGTGCATATCCAACTTAGGTAAAACGAGGATCACCAATTTAACCTACAATCCTGGCCATAAATTGTTGGGATACCTCCCATGTACACTCTAAAACCCACGATTTCAACTACGGCCTTGACGCTTAAAAAGACATGGATAGAAGCAAGTAAAATTGACCCTCCCCCCCCCCCCCTCTCCCCCTCCTAGCAATGTTGAAAGAAAATGAAGCTATTCTGAAAACCAGGTCGGATGTGGTTAAAAAGGAAAAAGGCAAAATAGAAAGTGGTTAGACAGGATTTTTGGAACCGAACGTAATTGCTGAAAAATCATTAGTATTGGAATAAGACGTGAATATCTATCTTATCGTCACTTTAGTTGAAGAACACCGTTCTAGGAGGCGAACATTTCTTGAAACGTGGCTATTCTGAAGCTATTTTCAAGGTTTTCTCCTTTAAGATCTTCATCAACATTGACATGGGGGAGGAAGCACAGGCGTGTTTACACGGTCTTGGTCTTAATTAAGAGAGGCTGCCTGTGAAGTCATCTGCTGTGAACTGTCTTAACACTTGTGACCAGGATTGTTTGAAAAGGAGCGGTTTTACAAATGTTTGCAAACAGCAAGAAAAACTGGACGATGATGCTCTATTTATGAGGGATAATTGATAACAAATTTTTTTCTGCACTGATTAACGTAGAAAGAGGCCTGTTCCTCGCTCATGCAAAAAATGCAAAAAAGTGACGCGTGCATAATTAATGTTGCAAACGTTGAGAAACGTTTTAGACAGAATTTTTTTTTCTGGCCACGCCAAAAAGGCGTTTTCCTACGTGGTTTTTTGACGTTTCAAAGGAGAAGATGGTTTTTTAGGGAAAAAATTGCACCAACTGATGCTAACGTGCGCCACTGATAATATCAGAAGTTATCCTTCGG
>NC_090878.1:1678624-1693624 GCF_036669935.1 Montipora foliosa | reverse complement strand
GTAGAACCGATCTTTTCGCTTAAGTTGTTTACCTATTTTAGTTTTAAGGCCTTTTGTAATAGCAGTGAGATTAGATAATTTAGAGTAAGTAGCTTTAGTAACCGTTATACTTGTAGTTAAATTATATCTTAAATTAAAAGTCGTAAGCGTTTTCTTAAAATTTATGGTTGTTTGTTGTGCGATTGTGGGAAGGTATTTGGGTGTAGTTTTCTTTGTGTTTCGTTAGCGTTGTGTTTCTATTCCTGGGCCTTCCGGACACACGTCACACATACCTTACAGTTTAAATATCCATATTTAGACTATGGTATTTAGGGATGGAAATTGATTCAGGTTCGTGTAAGTTTTGAAAGCTAATATTTCAATTTCTATACAATGCTTACACCATCTCAGTAAAAGACATGAACATGCAAAAGATCAACGAACCTGGCTTTGCAAACGTTTTGCATCAATATGAATCATTAATAAATGTATAATAATACCAACAACGTCAATAACAAAAATTTAATAATAATAATAATAATAATAATAATAATAATATTATTATTATTATTATAATCATTATTATTATTATTATTATTATTATTATTATTATTATTATTATTATTATTATTATTATTAGAGGAACAACTCCCGAATGATCATGATCCTGTAGCAGACACTGCTTCTCATGTTTGTCTCACAAAGTGCTGTTGTGGTAAACTTTGTAAGGGAAACAGAGGATTAAAGATGCATCAAAGGAGCTGTAGAGTTGTTTTGGGTTTGAATGATCAACTTCGCGCTGACCTCAATGATATCACGCTCACTGATCAAGAATATGGCAATGGAAGTGTTCCTTTAATAATCTCTGGTGTCTCTTCTCTTCAACCTGGAGATTATGGTTTTCCTGATATTAAAACAGGAATAAATCTACCTAAATCTGATGATCAATGGATAACGACCAACGAATATTTCAAATCAGTCCTTTTTCTTACTCACCCAATCACGGCTCAGAATCTCAGCTCAAGTATCAAACTTTTAAACGACACTATTTATGACTATTTCTCTGCCAACTTTGGTCAAGTCGCACAAGCTACTGATGAACGCCTGATAAAAAAGTACGAAGACAAATCTAAACATGATCTGAAGAAATCTCTCAAAGTCTTAAAACATTCCGCTAGCGCAGATATCACTGAAATAAAATACGTATCTCGCCTACTGCGTGACAAGCTGCGAAACAACACTTCTCAAGTCAACACTGACCCGATGAATCATGATTATTCCATCTCTAAAAATTTCTGGGGTTATGTCAAAAAGATCTTCAATATAAAAGCCGAAATGCTCCCTTCATTCTCCATGGACGAGTGTTTTGATTACTTTACAAGAACTCTATCGTCACTAAATCCAACCAGAGTCTTCAACCTTCTAAGCTGGATACCAACGTTATCTGATCCGGTTATTCCTTTTAACCTTGAACCTCCTACATACCAACAGATATCAAACGTGATTAGAAAAATGAAGGCTTCCGGTTCTCCTTGTCCCTTAGATCAATTATCAATCATTTGTTTTAAAAGATGTCCATTCCTTCGCACCTATTTATCTGAAATTATCCGTACGGCTTGGTCAACTGGATCCGTCCCAAGCGAATGGAAGAAAGCATGCACAATCCTCATCCACAAGAAAGGAAACGTTAATGACCCTGCCAACTTTCGTCCAATTACTCTGCAATCTGTGCCCTTAAAGGTTTTTACCTCGTGCCTTCGTAATGCCATTTTCAACTTCCTTGCCGCTAATAATTATATTGAACATGAAATTCAAAAAGGCTTTACACCTGGTCTCTCAGGAACTTTTGAGCATACTGCTCAAATGGCTGACATCATTAACAAAGCTCGTACCAAGCAGCGTTCTCTTGTCATTACTCTCCTAGACCTCAAAAACGCCTTTGGTGAAGTTCATCACAATTTGATTCAAACCGCTCTTCATTACCACCATATCCCTGATCATGTCAAACTTCTGGTTAAAAGTCTGTACACTGATTTCAAAACCTCTATAATTACCAATGAATTTCGTACTCCGTTTATATCTATTGGTCGTGGCGTACTTCAAGGTGATTGCCTCAGCCCTCTTCTTTTTAACTTGTGTTTTAACACGTTTCTCCAGCACATTAAATCTGAAAAATATCGTCAATTTGGCTTTTCCCTAAGGTTCTTAAATCCGATCCACTGGTTACAGTTCGCAGACGACGCCGCTGTTATAAGTGGTCAGGAATCAGAAAATCAGCACTTAATCAAGCGCTTTATAATCTGGTGTCAATTGTCTAATATGATAATAAGGGTTGACAAATGTTTTACTTTTGGAATACGGAAACTGTGCACCAAATCTGTCGAATATCTACCTAAACTGTTGATAAATGGAGTTCTTGTCCCTTGTGTGGAAATGGGTGAATCATTTCGTTACTTAGGACGCTACTTTGACTTCAACATGTCTAACAACCGACACATGTCAGAATTGTCCTCTCTTGTACTAGACTTGATGTGTGACATTGATGAGAAACCACTGCATCCCAAATTCAAACTTCTGCTGTACAGCCGCTATGTGCTATCTAAACTGTCCTGGCATTTTACTGTAGCTGACATATCAAAAACCTGGATAATAGCAAATCTTGATTCTATAGTGAACGGCTATATTCGAAAATGGCTTGAAATCCCGATATCTGGTACACTGAGTAATGTTTTTCTAGAACGCAACAAATTTGGCCTTAATATTTGTCCTCCTTCAGTTAAATTCACTCAGTGCAAAACAGTTCTCCGCAATTCCTTAAAAGAGTCACGGAATGATTCTCTAAAAGATCTCTACATCAACAACTTCCTTCCTACACGTACGAATATGACAAGATGGGGATTATCACAAAGTCCTGATTGCTCCTTTTGCCTTAACCCTGAGTCACTCCTCCACATTGTCGCTGGTTGTCAACATTACCTTGATCGCTTCACCTGGAGACACGACTCAATTCTCAACTTCATTGCCAATTCACTTCAACCTGTAATTAATGATCGCTCTTCACTCTATGCTGATGTCAATGGTTTTCCGAGTCCTTCAATTATAACTGGTGAAAATTATCGTCCAGATCTTCTTTTCCTAATACAGTCCAAGTGTCTATATATTCTAGAACTAACGGTTGGTTTTGAATCTAACCTTAAAAACAATGTAGAACGCAAAAAAGAAAAATACATGAACGTGGTCAAAGACATGAGAAGTAACTACAGATCTGTCAAATTTGTAAACCTTTCCATGACTGCGCTCCCTTGGTGTTCTCTCCAACGAATGCTCTACGTTTTTAGAAATGATGAATGACATTGGCATTGACAAAACGCAACAACACTATATAATCAAAAAAATGATAAGTCTCGCCATTAGAGCAACATATGTTATATTCTGTCGTAGGAATAAGACTTGGGATAGCCCAGACTTAATAAAACTGTAATATATATATATATATATATTTTTTTTTTTATTCATTTGTAAATACAGTATACAAGTATATCACTCAATTTCAAGCAGCCAGTTGTTAATTGCCTATACGTAGAGAGATTTACAACTGTATTCGAAGACAAATAAAGTTTCCATTATTAAAGATGGTAGCATGCATCAGTTTTTGAGGAGAGAGAAAAACCAGAGTACCCAGGTAGAAACCAATCAGAGCAGAGCAGGGAACCAACAAACTCAACCCACATGTGACATAAGTCAGTGAGTCGAACCCAGGCCTCATTTGTGGGAGGGGAATGTTATCACCACTGCGTTATCCCTACACCTATACACCAGGCTAAATGTAACATTGCAAAATTAAACGGTCTGTCATCATTTTTTGTACGAATACACAAATGGATAAGTAAGTTGCGCTGTCTGAATTTTTTTCCTCAGGTACGGATGGAAAGTCGTTTGCCGGATTTCGGGCATGTTACTGTCTAAAGGGATTCTTTCGAAGACACATGTTTAAAGAATGCGAGCCATGCAAGCAAGGATTACAATGTGAGAATGAATCCATTATTAATCTTCAACAGGGTTACTGGTGGAAATGGGAGAACGATACGAACAAAGAACTTTACAGATCCTTCGGAGAAGTCTTACGCGGGAATTTTTCTGTTAGAAACAAAACCGTGATCGAGTACCCACACTCTCTTCCTCGAGCACATAAATGCCCAAGACCAGAATCATGTCTGGGAGGTACAAACTCCACTTGTGATGTTGGATATGAAGGACCATTGTGTGAAGTGTGTAGTCCTGAATATTACAAACAGTTGAAGACCTGCAAAAAGTGCCCAACAAAAACATGGATGATCGTACAGCTTTCCTTCATAGCAGCTGTAACTATTCTAATCACCGTGGTTGTGGTTTGGAGAAGCAGGAAACAAACCAAGAAGAAACAAGATCGCTCCTTAGTTGATGTAATTCTTGGTAGACTAAAGATTGTTATCGGTTTCTACCAGGTAACCTTTGGAATTCTTGATGCATTTGCGTACATCAAATGGCCAGACTCTCTCTCCTTTATTGGAAAATATTCCGAGATATTACAGCTAAATATATTCCAGATTGCCCCAATCCACTGTCTCTTTCCAATCCTAAAAGTCAATGCTTTTGGAAGATTGTATGCTATGCTCGGTATCAATGCTGTAGTGATCATTGTGGCATTCATTATTTATGGCATTAGGAAGATGTTTTTGACCAGAAAGACCTTCGAGAGTCAAATGGAGAAAGTGAAGAAAATTTCCGAAACAAAGAGATTGGCCTACAGAACAGTCTTTTTCTTCCTTTACTTAACATATCTAAGCACCTGCTCGAAGACAGCAAAGGTTCTTCCTCTTGCTTGTCACAAACTGTGCCTGGACGAAAAAGGTAAAAAGTGCGATAAGTTTCTAAAAGATGACTTTAACATCAACTGTTCCAGCCAAGAATTCCGACGATCTGTGATTGTTGCATACTGCAGTATTTTGTACATCATGTTTCTACCTATAGCTACATTGGTGGTTCTTTGGAGACACCAAAGGTCATTGAAGAAACATGGCGACGGAGGTGACGATGAATCCACATATTCCCAGCATTCAAATCCTGAAATTGTCACAGGATTACAGTTCTTATTCTCAAATTACAACAGTCATGCATGGTATTGGGAACTTGTTGAGACAGCTCGAAAGGTGACGTTAACATCAGCCATTATTCAGATCGGAAGTGAGAGCAGATCCTATATTGCGTTAGCTCTTGTTATGTCAGGTCTCTATGGAATGTTCTTTGCGTACAAGCAGCCTATAGCGGAACCCTTTGAGAACAAATTGATGGTTTCTTCCCTTGCTGTAACAATGGTCAACCTAGTAATAGGTGCCGTGAGTAGAATACCAGGAGAAAGTGTACATTCCTCGATGGACTCATACATGGACCATATTGTGTTCAATGCATTGGTATTCGGAGCAAATTTTCTAGTCATTGGAATTCTTGTGGGTAAGCACTTTGTTCTTATTTGTAATTACTAAAGCAAGCACGGTCCATACATTTGTTTTTATTTTTTGCAGGAAACAAACGTATTTTTGTAGTGCTCCCATGACTCTCTTTTGCTGTATCTGGAGGTTCTCATACTCAGATCGCCGAGAGTGTTGGTATTTGCACTATTTATTTTGCCCTTTCAATGTGCACACCATGATTGAATTTGCCGTCTCAAAGAGATTGTTGGTGAAATTTGTAGCCAACTCAAGAAAAAAGCTATATATAGATGGCAAAGTTCAACTACGCCATCTGTATATAGCTTTGACCCATTATGCGAGATGTGTTGACGACAATCATGTTAAGTTCTTCTGAAAATTTCCATTAAATTTCGAAAACACTTGAAGATCTTTCAATATGAGTGGACTAAAGTCACACGAAAAAACATTCGGGAATTTTCAACCATTGGGGGAAAAACAGTCAGGTGGAATTTAATGCCCACTTTACAGCGTACTAAACTCCACTGTTGGGCTTTTCGTTCTCTTGCGATAACATACAAACGTATCTCTTTTCTTTCTTCTGTTTTATTTTCAGTCCAGTACCTCCGGTACATTTACTGCTTTATCAAGGAGTGGCGTAAAAATTCACAGTGGTCTTTTTCGTGTTGCCTAGCGTTACTTTTGCCTCTTAATGACCTCTTTAACGAAATACGAGGAATGGCGGGGAAAAATGTTCTCACAGAACAAGTGCAAACTGGTACGTTTAACGTGCCATCAGTTTCTAGTGCAATCAACAAGAATGGAGCAGTAAGCTTTGAGCTTGCTACTATTCATGAGCAGCCGAAAGAGTCAGTTGAACCTCGATCAGTCAACATTGACTTTGAAGAAAGCGACAACGGTGGCTTTGAAGAAGAAGATGCCGACAAAGTGGCATTTGACGCAAAAAAGGAGAGTGGAGCAGTAAGCCTTGAGCTTGCTAGTATTCATGAGCCGCCGAAAGAGCCAGTTGAACCTCGATCAGTCAACTTTGGCTTGGAAGAAAACAAAACCGGTGACCTTGAAGAAGAAGTTGCTAACAGAGTGGACCATTTCGCAGACCCGAAAAAAGCTTTCGATACGCCTCTTTGACTGGCCATTTAAAGGAATTAAATTAACAGAGAATTATCGCGGACAACGGCAGTTTATTGTAGAAATATAGAATATATATTTAGGTCCTTTTATGATGTAACCCAACAGCGTATGAGGGTCTTAATTGATCGTCAAGTCGTTATCAGGAAAAGAAGATGAAGGATTACCCAAACTAAATCATGATCTCAAGGTTTGGAATTCTCTACAATGTGTGTTCAATTTATGCCCCTCGGGTTCTGTTTTGGAGACTGTCTAACGTTAAAACACTAGATTAAATTGGCCAATCCTTAAAAATTATGTCTATCCTTGACTCGGTCTTCTGTGACTAGAACGGATAAGGGAGTCTTGGATACTCTAAGTCTTGTATTGGAATGCCTTACCACGTAGCATTATAGACGATAAAATGAACATGTAATTGACGACAACATAACGTTGTCTAACGGCTGAGTACCGAGGCAGATCCCGGGAAAAATATTATTGTGAATTACACGGATCACATTCTTCCAACAAACAATAGCCCCAAATCACCAACAAGTGTGCAATTGCAACCGAACTTACACGGATATATACACAGTCACGCGACACCGTAAACCAACAGTATAAAGAACCAAGTAGAGTGATTTGAAGTAAATATCAAAGTGTCAGTAGTTTTTTTTTTCTTTTCCTTTTTCTTTTTTTTTTATCATCACGTATCTTTAGAATAAAGTCGTTGAAATCAGAAGGAAGTGGGCATATGAATGGTAACGCAGATTTTGTGGCCCGATGAGTTGAAATGTTTGTCCACAGGGCAACCAGGATTGTTGCTTCGTATACTTCGTCAGTGTTCGTTAAATCCGTCCGGTTTCACCAATATAAAGCATGGTAGGACATCGATGACAGGACATGCAGTATGTAAGATTACTCGAATGGCAGTAAAATGGCCTTGGGTAGAAGTCCTCTTATAATGACTGACGTATGCACAGGTATGGCAACGTGAATGTTGACAGGCACGCGAGTCACTCTGATCAGTACATGCGCGGCCAGTTGAGTGTACAAGTAAGTTTCTTAGGTTGTGATCGCGTTTGTATGCTACGATATGTGATTGCGAAAAGATATGACGGGTCAGCTAGTCGGTTGATAGAATACGGAAATTCTGAAATAGGAAGTGTTTAATTTGCTTGTTGAAGAGGTGGTATGTGAGAACAGGAGGTACTCTGTCAATGGTGCTGACAGCCAGCTCAGACGGGCGTAGCGAATCAGGACGTTTGCGCTTCCTTCTTATTGCGTATTTTAACGGCTTTGTTCACATTGAAGAAGGCTTCTACACCCGAAATGTCTGAGATTTATTTTTAACTGCTGACAATTTTTTGTCATTTTATATCATTCTACCTGGTTATTCATTTTGACGTGTTATGCGTCTCCTACAAAAAAGTTTTGGTTGTTGACACCAACGGTATAGCTGTCGAAACAAAGAAATCCAAGATCCGAATGTTTGCTTTGAGCATAGTCTTGAGACAAGTGAGGAAGGAGGTTCGATAATGTTTCTTTGAGTTCCTATATATAAAAATGTTAAAAGTAATTAAACGTAAACATTTTTTGACTTTCTAAGCAAAGGGAATTGTTCGATAAGACGGGAAAATGTTTCATTTTCAGTGCGCCGGACTGGTTTAGGGCTCAGCGCTGCTGCGGCCTTTGACAGGAAACTTTGCTCCGCACTGTTTCTCGTCACTCAGGTGCAAAGAAGGTCACCGACGACATACTGCAGGGAATAAACCTGCTACGGTCTAGCATCCCTTCCACTGACGGGGAACAGCAATACTCCGGGCTCATGAGCGACTTTGCGTTGCCTTGCATAGTTAACCACGATGTATCATGACCTCAATAATATGGCACTTACCAAGAATCTAATAATCTGGAGCGTCCAGTTGTCACATTCTGATCAATGAAGAAGCTCAGGAGTAGCCAAAGTCATTAGTTTAGTTTTAAGTTTGGTTCTGTTATCAGAAAACAGGGTAACTGAAAGGGAGAGTATAACGTGTACAGCACCTTTGACATCTTCTTTAAAACAAAGCATTTTCATGGATGAACAATATTAAACGTTCCAAGAAAGGAATTGCCTACACCTGTGTTGACGAAGAGACTCGGTGGCGAGAGTGAACTTTCCTGGTTATGCACTGCTAACCTGTAAAATTTCAAAAACAATGCTTCGTATAACTTTTTTTTTCCATGATTATGCCTACTGAGGTCTACGTAATAAATATCCTTACCGTTGAAGTCCTTTGGGACTTTCACAAGCATTGTGAGCTCGCAACGTGCCAAAATGATTCGTAAAATTTCCTCTACAATACTTACTGTTTGAAATCTTAATCATTTTTTGCTATGGTAGTCTCCACATATCCCTAAATATCTCACACCTCGTGGCGGGAAGAAAGCAACTGAACAAAATGGCAGCTTCTTGACGATGATTTGAGGTGATAATCCGGATTTAAATGGGAAAGAACGACTTTTGATGCGCTGTCCACTGCTCCAACCGTTGGAAAAAGCGTCGCTTGCAGCTTCACAGGCTATTTAAAGATGAAGCAACTAGAAACCAGTGGTTGAAACTTATGCGACAAAAATCATTCCAAGGTGAGCAAGACACCCGTTTATGCTCAGAGCATTTCCTCAGCGCTATTCTCTTTCTCCAGAGTGTTTCATCATATGATATTGTGTGCTCGAAGGATGAGTTTCCCCACACTCTTCCTGAACAAAGCAGTTCTTGACGCACATTTGTTTAACGTTTTTGCTGTGAGAATAACGTTTTATAATCTCGTTTTCTGAAGGCAGCTCATCTAGTTAATGTGTTCATACACATTTACTAGACAAGGCTTTGGTTGGTCTGGTTTTAGATTCAATTAATTAATGCTTTTTGTATTTTGAGCCAGTTATGCGAGGTTTTCCGTGCCAGTACCAAGCTTCACAATTGCCTCTCCTGTCGCTTCTCCAATATGTGCTCTTTCCTCCTGAGAAACACACAACTTTTTCGTAAATTTTGTTAGTTCGTTCTTTAATCTCGGGTGGGGATAGGGGCTGGTACTTTTGAGGGGTCATAAAATATTCAGGTAAGTTACGTGAAAGTACTGCTTGATTTGCATTTGGTTGATGAACTGTACTTTGTACATGCCTGGTCTCCTGTATTTCTATATGCTTCCATGCAATGAGGGACATCAATGTCCGGCCATGAATACAATTCCTTCCCTATTTGAATGCTGTTCACTGGATATACCTATTAAACGAAAAATTGAGAGAAAAGACGGTCTCTCGTATTTTAAGCCAATATGTCATTTTAAGCTTCCGTTTTTTTTCTCGAGGTTCTGCTCTTCACTGAAACCAGTTTGCCAAGGTTTCTGAACGCTTACATTTCTTTTCGGGAGATTCATTTCTAACTTTGTCTTTAAAATATTGAGTTTTCTACTAGTTTTGGTTCATATATTGCTCGTTTGGGGTCTGCCCGTTTGCATTTAATTCCAACAATTATCTCACATAGAACAAACAATGCATCACTTATATGACTGCAGTCCTTTCTTAGTCCTACAATACATGTACAGTGGGGTGGGCGAAAGCGGGTTTTGAAGTGCTCAGTAGAGAAGATTGGCTCAGTTACTTTTGCAATAAATAAAGGGTTAAACCCTAGATTTTTTTGATTTTTTTTTATCAGGAGGCGTAATTTACTTTATTCTGCACGACTACAAAATATAGTTCCGGGCATAATCACTGACGTGAAGTTGTAAAACCTCAAGCGCTGGCATGACCGTCTTGTATTTTTTCACCTCCTCTCCATTCAAACCGCTTCTTTCACGTCTTGGATGTCAATATTGTCACGTAAGCAAGAGCGTGATTTACCCAAGGGTCTGCAGGTAAGGAAGCCATGATTTCTCCTCTGGTTTGTTCTTCACGTCACCGCACGTGGCAATGTTTAGCTGTTACAAATCATTCTTAGCATCGCCTTTTACCAAGGTTTTCGGCTGAACAATTTGTCTGCGTACAAACTCCTTTCAAAGCTACCATTACCAACCCTAAAACATCCGATAAATGTGTCAGTCTCGATACATTACGATCTGCGCTTCTACCCGCTCGACTACTCGCCATATTGATCTTGTTGTCGTTCCCCATCCCGTCCCCCTCCTCTCAAAGAGCAGGGTATTATGGGATAGCTGAAAGTGGCAAATGATAGCATAATTAATATTATTGCTGTATATCTTAGTGCTTTATTTCATAATTTGTAATGTTTCCAGGGAGCTGCATAGCCTTAATAGCAAAAAATGATTAATTGTAGTAAGATAGATAATGTTCTTAACTTGATTAATGCATAATTATGTGTTATATTGTGTATTTTCTTTCTGAAATTGCAGCTGCATATCATAGTACTTTAGTTCATATCTTGTAATGTTGCCAAGTAGCTCAGCCTCAATGGCCAAAAGCAATTCATTGCAGTAAGAAATATAACGTTCTTACCTTGATTACAAGAATTACTTAAACTTGAAAAGCCTCGATAATGAGAAAATGATTCATTGTAGTAAGAAAGATAATGTTCGGGACTTAATTCACTCTTTTTTTCTTCGTAAAATTGCTATATTTCTTAGGCCTGTTCCAAACGCCGCTCCAGCCATGTACCGAACCAAACTCAATAAATTTGACTTAAGAGCGACTTCAGAGAAACGAGCAACGTACCTGTAGGTCGCAACAAACTTAGATTTGGGCTTGGGTAAGAGCTGAGAAAGTTTATAAATTGTCTTAATTTTTGCGTTTCGTTCGGCATATGACCAGAACTCCGTATCATGAATAAGTCGTCACTCCATGGTCGCATAATGCGACAGACCCTGCCGAACTCAACGTTGTTTGCCGCTCTAAAGAACCTGCCGCACCAGATTGATTCAAAAGTTAAGTTTGTTTGGAACGGGCCTTGGTAGTTTAGGTATCTTGTAATGTTGCCAGGTAGTTCAGCCTCAATGGCCAAAAGTAATTCATTGCTGTAAGAAATATAATGTTCTTACCTAGATTAAAAGAAATACTTAAACTTGAAAACGTTTGGGCATATTTTTCCATCTGCTGGAACTCAATAATAATAGGCAACTAATAAGCAACGACAACGGGGACCTGAACGAGAACATCACAAATTTTCAGATTAAGTGGACAAAACGACAGCTTTGCATTCCTTGCACGTGCATTTCACTTTTTCCCATTTCTTTGGCGTAGTCTGAAAAACAGCAACTTGAAATGTCCAAATTTCAGATTTTTATGAAGAACGTCATCACCGTTAAGAATAAATTTTCATTTTCTTCCCCCAAAGTAAGTGCATTCGTTGGAGATCAATGTTTTGCAAGCGGAGTTGTCCCGTTTAGGCGAGCTGGCTCGCTTAGCCGAGGTCCCGGCACGTCTGAGAAAAAAAAAAAAAAAAAAAACCATCAAAAAGCAAGTTTGCGATTATAAGGAAAGTTCTCAGCTCGGTTACCCGAGATGCCGGGATCGCGGCTAACCGGCCGGGCTAAGATTTTTCCACGTAACTACGTTAATCGGGACAACCCCGGTTAGCCAAGCCAGCGATTTTTAACCACATTACTCCTCTTTAGAGAAAAATGCCCATGGAATAGCTGGGGTTTTTTTGTTGAAATAAAATGTGCAAGTGAAAAAGATAGGGCTTCTTTAAATTGTAGAATGGTAAAATTTAATGACAATTGAGGGAGACTAACGGCTGTCCACTTCTTCTTTCATCTTGTTATTATTATAATTTTTTTTTTTTTCACGCGACATAATCTAAATTTAAACCAAACCGGGCTGGCACACCTCATGTAATATATACCGGGCTGAAACTCATCCCGGCAAACCTGACCTACCCGGCTACTTTAATCGGCCCTTTATGTCTGACGAAATAGGCAATAATGACAAGAGAACTCGCCAATGATGTCTCCTGTAAGCTTGTATGGCGACGTGGTGAGTGATTGTTGAAATATGCCAGAATCTCCGTCAACACGGAATTTCAAACGTTTTCAGGTCTTCTACGTTCCTTTTAGCGAGTTTTACAAAATATATGAGGCAGCGAGGCATGGATTAAATTTTCTCTTCAAGCTTCTCCTTCCTTAGCTTTCTACGCTTACATTTCTAAAATTTCGTTACTCTTTCCTGCTCTTTATCCCGTTGCTTGTCACTGGGAAAGGAGATGTAGGTGGCGACCCAAAGTCATGCGTCAAATCAAAGCCCAAAACCATTCTCGTTCCCAGAGCCACGATCCTTTTGGTCAGAGCCGAAAAGGATCGTGGATGTGGGAACGACATTGGGTAGAAATATAGGGAATTTTCACCGCTTTGATTTGGGCATGCGGGCATTGCGATACAAACCCGATGTCGAGGCATGACAGATTCACAATCACACAGATCGAGGTGATGTGCCAGTCGGTCAGCCAGTACAAGATGGCGTCCAAACCCTGAAGTCGCATGGCATCACAACTGATACCCGCGAAACGTATTCGGTACATTTGTAAAACGACCCCATTAGAATGCGTCCTCCCTCGTCGGAATGCAATTATTTATTTACAATTTATTTTGAGGAATTTGGATCAATTGCTTGCGTGGTCAAGAGGATTAAGGAGTATTCAGCAGATCCAAATGGAGTTCAAAATCCAGTTCTGGTGAGTATATAGAAAGAGAAATATGAAGTGTCTGTGAGTAGTGCTGTGTAGAGGGATTGGGCATAAGGGGGAATGGAGGTACTGGAGAGGATCGGGGAGTGGTAAGAAAGTACAAGGGAGAAAAAATATGTCTAGTTCTTTTTCAGACAACCTAGAAAACCTAGCCCTTTTTTTCTTAACTACACCCTCAAAGAAAGAAAAATCCCTTTTTTAGACCGTTGATTAATAAAGTTTACACTGGTTTGGAAAAAAAAAAAAACAAAAAACAAAATTAAACCATAGCGTAGACACTATCGAAAGCTCTAGAGAAGGAATACTTCACCGAAATCTAAACATGTAGCGCTCCAATGCTCTCTTAAGCGTAATAATTTGGACTTTGCTACCATGAGCTTTGCACAGTTTCTTTCCTCAATACAGACGTTATGACACTCAAAAGATCCTTGGTCGTGCTCATTAAAAACAAAGGCTTGCCAGCCACCTTTGAAAGAAAGTGGCATCTTGAATATTCGGTCTCAGAATCTACAGGTAGGAAAACAAAATGTAGAGGGGAGTAAGGTCCATTCAAGCTACAATGTAGCCCTCTAAAATCGTATTCTTGTTACTCTTTGAACGCAGATAGGCGCGGTTTTTTCAAGAATATTAGAACACAGACGTAATAATTTGTTTTAACGGCCTAAGACAAGTTTCATAACATTTGAAACGGTTTAAGTTGATTTTGAATACGAGGATGTGCATCAGTAAAGAAGATTGCTGTCAGTTTTCATACAAAGAACCTACGACCATCCCGTTACTGTTTCAAATGCTCTATCACTGCGCATGCTCCGTCACTGAGCTATAGGAAACTCTGCAGGCCTGGGTATGTGTGACAATAAGCCATTTCCGAGTTAATGTTTGCCTCCTGTTCAGAGCGAGTCTAAGTGCAAAGTTTCTACTTCGTTTGAAGTTGGGGGGCGGGGTCGCACTGTGGTTGCGCATGTGTAACATTTCTTGCCACGTAGAAGGCAACCCAAGTACGACTCAAACTCGGTATCCCTCATTCATTCAGAGGCAATCCCGATGACCACCAACGTACGGACGCACTACGCGAAACATTGATGGGGGAATATGTTTTAAATAATTGTGTGCCTGACCGGAAACAAGTTTTTGCGTTTACGTTGCACGCAAGGCAATATCCGGTCATCGTATGACTCGGTAAAAAAGAAAGGAACTGTAGTCGTTCTAGCACTGGTGTCCTAGCGAATTTGGAACCCCCTAGATCTGGAGCCCCTGGTACAAATCCGGATTTGGACCTCCCATATTACAGCTTATTTATTTAACTGTTTATCGATAGAGTTAACTTTTGGATCGGGAAATACTGAAGGAAAGACTTACATCAGTTAATTTCTTGTTTAAAAGCATTTGCGGTGGAATTTCTTATAAAAGTTTGTAGATGCGATAGATGCTTGAATAACCCACATGGAATTCATAAAATTGTTGTGTTATCTTTTTAATAAGGAAAAAAAAAAAAGGAAAGTCAGACTTAAGCTTCAGTTCAAGTTGTTGAAAGCAAGAGCTGAGGCTTTTTCGTAAGGTGATGCTTTTTCTTCCATTCGATAGTTTGGATGGGCAGCGCTTCCACAAAGGAGGTGTCACTTTTTGAAGAAACACCTCTTGGTTGGAAGACGCGCTCTTAGAAGTTTACTTGATTTCAACGCACGAACAACTGAGCTATGCACCGTCATCCCAGAGGCCCGTTAAAGCCGCCTAAATTTTTTTTATGTCCATGTCTATAATTAGAAGCAA
>NC_090878.1:1666124-1673624 GCF_036669935.1 Montipora foliosa | reverse complement strand
CTACACGAAGAGCGAAAGCTGCTTGAAGGAGAGCAGCCCAGATCAGTTAGCTGTTTTCTCGAACAAAACAGTTTTTAAAGAAGTCGAGATCCATTGTCCACTTTTATACAGTGTGCTTTGTCAGGCGTCAAACATGTATAGTTTAAATTCAGAAGCGTCCAGGGAGAGAGCTGTTAACGCGATTGCTCTTGCAGTCTCTACATGAATTCGCTGTCGAAACCCAACGATGTCCGCTGCTGCCTACAGAATTTCAACTGTTTTATTTCATAGTGGTGTTAGTTACAAGGACTTTACAAGACTACATCACCTCGGTATCTGCATGTCCCATGACATGGTGGTGGCTTTGCAACAAAAAATGGGAGAAAACTTTGACTACAAGGCGATTCTGTGGCGTAAGTCGATCGAGGCAAACAAATGTACTAAGCTTCTTGTCGAGGAAATTAGGGAAAAACAGGTTACCCAGAAGGAAGACGACGACATGGACTTGATATTGGATGTTGACATCAGCGAGACAACAATCAAGACGTACGAGTGGTATAGTGCTGATAATTATGTGCAGACCGTCAAACAACTCGAGAGGTCGCGTCAAAGCCTTAACGAGACATCAATCACCAACGAAGTTCTCGATGAAACGATGAGGAGAATGGGAAATGAAAAGCTCCCTTTTTTCAAGTAAGTTTCATCAAAAAAATGAAATAAATACTGAATTACACTAGTTTCAAAGTAGTGTAACATTTACTTTTTAGGTTAAGTACTGTATTTTGTTTTTGGATTACTTAATTAATTATTGCACTTTTTTTGTTACTGATTAGGCCTCATACAATGGGTTATTGATATACTAATGAGCTACTTATTTATGTATGCTCATTAGAAAGACACTCTGTTACATATCATGGCGGACTTGCCAAATGTGGGGTTGAGGAGCTATAGTGCCTCTGCCCACAATAGGTACATGTACATGTTGTAAATGGGCAAAGATTTTAAGAGGTAGTATATACAGGAAAGACAGGGAAAATCGAATTTAAATGTTTAAAACAACCTGTCAAAAAAATGTCAATACTATTTTCGGTATTGCTCTTTTTAATTAATAGCAATCTTGTATTTGGTAGGATTGTTCGTGATAACATTGATGTGAACATCAATGCTCGTATCCAAACAAAAGATAACTCAAACCGCTCTCTGCACTGGACACACCAGTTTGTTGTGCTTGATAAAGTGTCAGATCCTGCTCTTGAATCAACCATGCCTCAGAAGACCTTAAAGGACCTCCAGTTCCTTGAACTATTACCAGATGCAGCCGTGCAGAACAACTTCGTTTGGCAGTGGGCTGTCCTTGTTAGCAGAGTTGTGACAAAATATCTACCACCATTCAAAGCCTTTAGGAAAAATGTTATTTTTCACATTCCTCATAAATATTCAAAAGAAATGGCAACAAAATCTGAAACAGTGAGTGCTGGTATACATAAAACCATTAACATTATTTTATTGTCTGCATTGTATACATTAATATCCTATACTTATCAGTACGATGTCCAAGAAATAAGGCTATTTGAGTTCCTTTCAGGATTCAGGCAACGGTAAACTATTTTTCCGTTATGCTCTCTTGCTTAACATTAACACACTTGTCATGCTATCTTTTGGTAAGTAAGGTATTTCTTTGAACCCATAGTTGGCCGAAAAAAAAAAAAAAGATAATTAATTTCCACCTTAAACTTCTCAGTTTGGTCACCGAAACAACCCACACACAAATTGAGCACTGGAGTACTAAAATCATCCATGTATAAATTCATATATATTTTTATATATGTTCATATATAATTAATTTGATTTCAGTGCTCTCTTGGCATGGAATTTTTCAATCCAAATGTTGCAGCAGACATGGCGCAAATCTTAAAGGACTATGCGTTAAAGTATGTTCCATGCTTTGCATCAGAGAATAGAAAAGAAGTAGTTGCCACTGTGCCAGTACATGGAGATCAACTGTTTGAAGAGAGGGCAAGAAATGTGGAATGGACATTTAGGGATGGTCAGAGCAGCTATGACAGGCTAGAGGGGGTTCCTCCAGAGCATGCAGATTGGCATGCCAAGGTTACACTTTATAAAGTATGCAATTATTTATTAGTAAACAACAAATTCATTACAGATACAACTTAATTGAAAAGAGCCCCTCCTCCCCCCCCCCCCCAAAAAAAAAAATGCATTCAGGTAGAGACCCAAGATCAAAAAAGATAGTGTCATTGGGATTTGTTGTTTAAGTAAAAAAAACCTTTAAGATTTCAACCCATCGTTATCTCCAGCGATAGTTATCATTACTAAATTTTCATCAACAGATGGTAACAGCCTGAGTGGGGAAGTCCCTCATGACAATGACTGGGGTGCTTATCATACCTTTAAGGGTTAAAAAATGTGGTTTTGATACCCCTGGAGCTTTTGTGGTACCTTTTAGAGTATTGAACAGGAACAGTATGACTTAAGAGATCATTTGTTATGTAAGAATTGGTACCTGTTGGTGGAGAAAATCATTTCAATCCACACCCCTACAACTGGATCTTGGAACCTCTCAGGGGTTCTTTTCAAAATTTCGAACAAGCACCCCTGTCTCTTTCATGTGGGAGTCCCCCCTGGGGTTTAATATACTCTTTTTTATTTCAATAGACAGAATTTGAGATGTTTGTAAAGGCAGAATCAGCTGCTGAGTTGGGGACTTCAAGGGCCAGCATGAACCGTACTGGCAAGTTCAATGCTGCAAAGGGTGTGAACTCCCATTACAACGAATATAAGGATTTGCACTCACGAGAGATTGAAGCACATATATGTGCTTCATTTATGGAGATGTGTGGAATGTCCAAACTTGATGGTAACTAATTTTTTACAGCAGAGATTTGATATTAAACTATATTGATATTATATTGTCTTTTACTTATTAATCAATACAATATAAGAGTTGGCTTAGGTGCTTTCACCCTTTCCTTCCCCTTCCTCAGCCTGCCATGCAGGTTATTAAATAAATGTTGCTGGAAATTAAGGAAGGATTTCAATGGTCAGATTTAATTAAACAAAGGTATGAAATTGATCTGAATTACATCAAAAGAGAAAAAAACCATAAAAAAAATTGAATAACATGAAATATAACTGGTTGTGTTCTACATAATAATTCCAGATGAACCATCATCAACCATTGAAATGCCTGCAGAAAATTCCAGTCAAGAAGCAAAGATGCATTGGTTGCTTGAACTCTGCAGAAAACATGTGGAAAAATATGTAGGACCATCTGAACTAGTCTGTATAGTACAACAAACACAAGATTTACATCAGGCCAATCAGGAAGGGTTTGCATGCAGATTTCAAGGCTGTGACAAGACGTATGTCTTTCATTCTAGGAGAGTCCGGTGAGTGCTATAACCTGAAAAATAGGAAAATCAAACAAATAAAATAGCTCCTCTGCCTTAAATTTTTAATTTGTTTTTTTTTTTGCCTTCTCTCTGTTCTTTGCTGTTAGAATGTCTAAAACTTTTCATCTCTTTTTAAAATAGTTGACTAATCATGTTACAAAAAGATATTTATTTTTTAGCCATGAACTCGAGAAACACAATCTAAAGCTCCAGCTGTACCTTCTTGACGAGAGAGATGAATTGGGCTACTACTTCTGTAGAAACAAATGCGGGCTTGTCTTTAGTACAAAGTCAACAAGGAACAGGTGTGTGATGTCTTTATTTTTGAAAATTTCTCATCTTGTTTTGGCTTGTTAAATGTCAGACATTTTTGCCTCAATCTGATTTGTTTACAGTAAAGAAAGCAACAGTGCCAATAGAAAATGAAACAATTGGTGTCCTTGTCGTTGTTACTATTATTTTTGTTATTATTATTATTATTATTATTATTATTATTATTATTATTATTATTATTATTATTATTATTATTATTATTACTGTTGTTGTTGTTATCTTTAAACTACATTTATTATATGCAATTTTTATTGTGGTTCCCTTCCCACTAATTTAGGCATGAGAGACAGGTCCACCCAAACTTTATTGCTCCAGAGCAGGCAGAGTCTACTGAAGATGACATCAGAGAAGACTTTCCCTTTAACTATCACCAGTGTAAATTGTCATTTGGCCTTGTCCTCATGGCATTTGAGGACGCAGTAAAAGAAGGTGATGGACAGCGTATCTACGAACTCTACAAACTTGTTCTGTTAATTTACAAGTCCCACAAACACACAAAGTATGCTTATGTGACCTTGCACTATCTTGTACGGATTTCAGCAATCTTGCCCGAATTTGAGGCTGACCGACTCAAGTGGAACAGGGTTGTTAATTTGCATGGTGGGAAAGCCTGCAATGTTCCAATGGATTTAAGAAAGGAACACCAAAACAATCTTTTGAAGATTCTTTGGAAGGCACTCGGGCCAAATCTAAATGAAAAGACTGCTGCTCGAATTGCTGGAACTCTTGATGGAATTGAGTTAATTTTACATAACATTGACAAAGATTGCAAACTATCACATAGATCAACACACCGTTCTATTGCCAAAAAAGAAGAGGCAGTTACTCAAATCATCAGTGATCTACAGACAATAAATGCCTTTAAATTTGTCAGGGGCAGGGAGGGGCATCCCTCTTTTCCTAAATTTAATGCCAACCTTTTTGCAGACCTTGACTACCGACAGCTACATGACTGGATCACTGACTTACTTGAACAATGGAGTGCCATATATGAAAGGAAGTAACTTTTTATTTAATAAATCTGTCGTACCTGCGGTGTGACAGTGCATGAAGTATCAATTAAAATGTTTGAAAAAATAATCATGTACTACATTTGTAAAAGGCAAATGCCATAATTTTTGCTACTGTAATCAGTACTTTTAAAATGGTGCAACCAATTATGAAGAAAGAGCTATATCACCAGCAGCAAAATTTTAAAAATGATAACAGAAACCATTATCGGGGCGTCACAGGTGGAAACTTATTGAAAAGCACTACATTTTTGTAAATAAGACTGTGTACTTTTACAATAAATCGGTAATTTAGAACATCATGCAATGCAGTATCAACTTTAATAAGGCCCCCAAATAAAAGCATTTTTTTCAGGGCATTATACTTGTTGCATGTGTTAGGATTTTTATCTTTAAGTTCGCCAAACCTTGTTCTTCTCAACTTTCATGTAGAAAGAAGTTATTTTTACTTTGAACATTCTGTGATGAGAAAGTTGTTATGCTACATGTAGTGTATATTATTAGTTAAAAAATCAACCTCTTACCCACTCCAATGACATGAACAGTTCAATCAAAATGATAGAGTCAAACATTCATAAGCATTAAAGAGTCAAAACTTCAACAAACTCTTCATCATCCTCACTTCCTGTGCTGTCGTCACCTAGTAAGGTTTCATTCCATAACAGTCTGCCCAAGTTCTCACAATTGGTATGATCTACCGGTAATCTTATGATGTCCATAAACTCATCAAAATTAGGAATGTCTAAAAATATCTCTTGAATTATTTCTAATACTTTAAGACAGTGAGAGATGGAAAAAACTGGACACAATTCAGAAATGTCACTGATGGTAAACAGATAAGGACAATTTGCTACAACGTCTTGCACAAGCTGGTCAGAGAACCCATGACAGGAAACACCATCGAAAACTGAATGCTTGGTGACAAGACTGTTCTTGACTTCTAATAAAGAATCGATCAGGTCGACTTTATCCTGGTTGCTCACAGGTCTTGTTAAAAGGATTTCCTTTACTGAATCTTCATTATTTGCATGAGGCTTTTCAAACAAAGGTAAACTTGCTTCACAGTGATCACACATGCAATTTAGGCTGCAATGACTACAACAAGAGTGTTGAGGCTCCTGTGGCTGGATCCTCTCGTCCAGCGACTTGTAAGCTGCCACACGTAAGCAACCTGTTGTCTTTACAAACTCCTTCATGTCATCCTCACAATGGGAGAGCTGCTGGCCATGATAGATTATCAGAACATGACTTGGTAGACCATCTCTGCCAGCTCTTCCGGCCTCTTGATGTTGGTCTAACAGGCTCCGAGCAGGGCCCCAGTTAATAATGTAGCGGATATCTGGAAAATTGACACCCATGCTCAGAGCAGTTGAGGCCACAACCAATCGCACTTTCCCCTGACCTTTTAGTGACTGGACAACTCTGTCTTTGCTATGTTGCCAACAGCTTGAATGGTAAATTCCAACAAGACAATCAGAATGTTCACGTGATTTCTTTGGAGAATATGCAAAATGTCCAAGTTTAAGCAGTAAATAGTTTATTACACAAGCAATGTCATTCATTGTGTTGCAAAATATGATAGTTTTGCTGGCTGACTCTCCTTTCTCCTTAACATGATCAATCAGCCAATTGAGTTCATTAAACATTTCAGGCTTACTTTTGTTGTGTACTGAAAAACGTAAGTTTGTTCGGTTTGGACTGATGCGGATGACCATTGGATCTTTCAGTGACAGCTTGGATTGTATTACTGAACATGTTTCTGAATCAGCTGTGCCAGTCAATGCAGCAAATGGGGTTCCTGTTATTACAATGAAAAAAATCACCTTCATGCCTTAATGAGGCTTACAATGTTTATGATGTTGTTCGTGTTCATTAATTTCAGACCTGTTTAATTTTTATTTTGCATTGTCTCAAGATCATTATCATGAATATAATCTAAATCAAAGAGACTTATAAATAAAATTTAAAACTAAATGAAGGTAAATAAGGTAAACATACAGGCGAGCCATGTAGTCTACATGTAGGTACTTTGGTAAGGTCTTTGCACAGCACCATACATTCATTATGCATACATGTACAAGGCTAGACTTTAATCATTGGACCCTGTCACGCCTGCCATATACATTCTTGTATTTCAATAACAGTTTATGTAACAGTATGAGAATGCTAAATGCATTAATTAATTATAAATAAATGTGTTACTAGTTGGAGAACTCTGTAACGGTTTAAAGGCTATAAATTACCTTTCTTTAACAATGAGCGGATAAGGGAAAGCTCTCCATAGGCTCCACGAAATGCAAGAGTTGTATCATATCTATGTTTCCTGCCCTTTGATTTTCTAGAATAAATATAAGTCCTATGTTTACTTCACAATAGGTTGATTGGAATTCTCCTCAAACAAAAGATTGTTATGTGCAGCAAACACATTTTGCAGAATCTATAAAAACAGCTGAAAATTAAAATATACAATCCCTCACCTTAAACGGGTCCATGTTTCAACTGTATGCGACTCATCCACAACACAGGCCACTAAACTGCTACTGAACGTAGTGTTCTTCTTCAGTGATTGAAGAAATCGCTTATCTGTGGCACTTTCCGCTGATGCATAGACAACATTAAATTTCCCTCCTTCGATGTCTTCCAAATCACCTAGCTTCTGAGCCAAATTACAAGCAGTCAAATTCATGGCTTCGATTTCCATAACCTGGTCGTTAATGATACTGACAAGAGGCGTTATGACTAACAAAGAAGCATAATTTCCTGCT
>NC_090878.1:1656124-1661124 GCF_036669935.1 Montipora foliosa | reverse complement strand
ACATGCATGCAAAGTGGTTTGTGACGTCAAAGCAGGAGTAGACCCACTCCCCTTCTGACTAGATCGTGAACAAAAGATGCTTGGTTTTTCGCAAGTTTTCAAGCCTATAAAAAGGCAGGATTTGTTACGAAAACGAAAAAATGGCCACAATGCGTTTCGAACAGGTGCAAAGATTCATTTTTGCGAAAAAAACATATTTTGGGGTTAGGAGCACTTTAAGCATACGTAGTCATAATTGTTAATTTTAGAAAAGGAGTTCCCTAGATAAGATAGCTGAGTAAAATACCTGTACCCAGTTCTTCAAAGCCCGATTAAGCTAATCCTGGATTACTGGAAACTTAAGTAGCAGTTTATTTGGTCCTTCAAAAAGAACTTGCTCAAAATTTTTAGTCTTCAATTTCGGCGAAGACTTTTGTTTTCCCTCAGCCTAAAATTTATTAGTTAAACCTTTTTTTTACTTACAAAATTCATACCTAGGCTGGTACTTAATCCAGGATTAGTGTTAATCGGCTTTTGAGGAATTGGGTCCTGGAGACAGGAAACTGAATGTGACCATTAGAAAATGTTTACTGCGACGTGATGTCATCATGCCTACGTTGACGTTCAGTATTGATGAAGGCGTCCATCATTAACAACCCTCATCATTGAGGTCACAAAGCATGAGGTGAAAATCCAGGTGAATCAGTTGAGGAGCCAAGCAACGCTAAAGGTATCTTTCTAGGTGAACCATTCTCTTTATAAAAGCATAGCCACCTCAACTTTTCAAGGAACTTTAGCAGGTGCTTTGATTTGTAACCACTGTTAGGGGTTGGCCATATGCAATATGCAATATCAGGTTTCTCAGTACTGCAAAGAGCAGTGAAATTGTGAAGGGAAACATCTTTGGGAAGTGAATCAGACTCAATAAGATCATCAACAAGCCTTTTTACGGCTGAGAACTCATTAACATCCCCCTTCTCTCGGTCAACTCTAGGAAGTTTTAAGACCTGATTAACCCAGGTTGAAACATCTGGGTTCCAGCTTGTTCCAATCAATTGTAAAGTCCCACTCCTATCACGTCTGGGTTCAAGAAAGCGCAATGCCCTTGCTTTATCACTACATTCAATAAAAGGAACACTTTCATACTCTGTAATGGCCCTTTAAATTGCATCCATCTTTATGCCAGGGTTCATAATAATGCATGTGGCCCTATGAGAAACAGTTGTTCCACTAGGTAAACCAAATATATCAGCAAGTAAGGCATAGTACTTAAGGCCAAGCCTATTTTTGTGCATAGCACTCAAATCTTTAATGATTTCAACATATTTAGTATTATTCTTCGATTTTAGTTTTGAAACAAGATTACGTATTACTGTTATTTGAATAACAGATACACCTGATACACCTGTTTGGATAACAGATACACCTGATACACCTGTTTGAAGGAGCTTTACAAGATCCTCAACAAGTTTGGCTTCATCACCATTTAGACAAGATTGTAATAAAAGATCTGTCCACTTTTGGGGTTTGTTTAACTCCTTAATAAGGGCGTTAGATTTTTGTTCTGATTCCTTTTTTGCACTTTGAGACTGTTTCAATGCCTCAAGTTCCTCACCATGTTTTGCATACTCATTTCGGAACCCTTTCAATCCAGCACGTGTCTTGTTACTTCCTACGTCATACGTGGCTTTTGTCCTCTTTCTCATCACGTTTTTCAAGTCATGTAATTGTTTGTGGCAGTTCTTGCACGTGAATAGGTGTTCCCCTGCATTATACGCAAAGCTTAAACAGAGTGCATCTAGACTTTTAATACTACCTTCAACTTCCACTTTTTGACCATCCAACAACACAATTGCAGGATTAGGGATATAAACAGACTTTGGACAATTTTCACATTTTTCTTTAATACATTGAAACTCGTGTGGGTGTAGGGTTTTCCACTTAGAATAATTCCTGCAGGTTGAGTGCCCTTTCTTGATACACTTGATTCCATTCTGACGAATCAATTTTCTAAACAATCCTTTTGCAGTATTTCTGCGTATCTGCCTATCACCTTTAAAATGATTAACGACCTCAGGCATCCATAAGTAGTCGCATTGCACTCTTTCGATTGCTTCAGATCCAGAGGTCGATTTTAGTTTAAGGGAACAGCTTCAGAATTTTTAGATGGAAAAAAAACTATGCGGTGACTGTTGCTTAGAACGTTTTCTTTGCTTTTTACTGATTTGATATTTTTCTCACAACACTCCAAAAAGGCAATGGCTTCTAAATGGCTCTTGGATATGGAGTGTTCATAAACTTGTCGAAGCCCAGAAAAAGATGGAGTGAAGGCATTGTTTAAAATTTTGTCCAAAGTGGCCCCCTTAGATCTCCGGGAAGGATGAGATATTTTATTTTCAAATGCCCATATTAGGTATGGGACACAGATTTCACATGTGATAGACGAACTACTCTTAGAGCAAGAAAACTGAGGGCATGGATTGCCTGGCCTGTCACACTGCAGGTACTCATGACTTCCTGTGGAACCAAATACTGGAGCTTCAAAACAAGCAGCGATAAAGGACGTCAATTTGGTCAGCTTATGGTCTTTAGATGCACCAACTGATTTAAGCAGATCTTCAGATATACTGCCTTTAAAACGAGAATCAAGAAAAATTTCACACGATTTTGGATTCCCAGGAAGTTTAGTGACACGCATGTTTTTACAAAGATCTTTCCACAGATCATTTTCAAAAAAAGAGACTGCTGTTAAACAGACTAGATTCACTTTCAACTTTTCTGAAGTTGCACTGATTGCTTGCATCAACATTGCTTGCCTTTTTAAAGACCTTGCAGCCAGCATCACCACCAACATGTCCACTCTCAAAGACTGACCTGTCACTCTCACTTTCCTCATCAATATCGCTATTAAGATCAGAGCCAGTTCATAACAGTTTTTGATAAGTTC
Organism: Montipora foliosa; assembly: GCF_036669935.1. NCBI lineage: Eukaryota > Metazoa > Cnidaria > Anthozoa > Scleractinia > Acroporidae > Montipora > Montipora foliosa. The sequence goes on along the minus strand of NC_090878.1, from coordinate 1,658,198 downwards.
ATTATCAAAGACTGAACTGCTGTCTGTGCTTTCATCACAATTATCAGCACTTTCATCAACAGGAGGAGGTATGGAAGCTTCAAGATTTTCAGATGGGTTGCTTCCACGGTCCACATTCCATTCTATTCCAAACTCTAGATCATTTTCTACAAGCACATCATTACTGGCAACACACTCACAAGATTTTGCTGTGCCAACAACTACCTCAGTTTCAATTTCAGTTGACATTTTTTCAACATTACCTTATTTTTTCTTTCCTTTTTTTTCTGCTAGTTTGTTGGTTTTTTTTCTTTTGTGGCTCATCAAAACTTTTCTTACATGTACTTGCTACTGGGTCTACAGTCAGGCTAGACTTGCGTTAATACAAATTTATTCTAAAAATTAAATTTTCTTTTAAAAGCTTTGGATTTTCAACACCATGCCTCCATGTTTGGGAATGAGTGTATTGACAGTCACTTATATTTTTGTTTTCCTGCTCATTAAAACCTTTCTACCTTGTCTCACCATTTTCCAGCACATCAGCAACCCCAGACAAGATTTTCTTTCATTTTCTGTTTTGAATTTAGCCATTTCTTTTTTGCTTTCAATTGGTACTTCATCAACAAAAACACGTTTATCATGTTTTGATGACACCTCTTTTTTCTGACCCACCAACTCATTGGTTTCATTATTTTTAAAGAAAAGCGACAATAGCCAAGTATCTTTCCCTTTTTTTGTGTGGGGTAACAGATTGAAACGGCGCACTTCCCATGAATCGCCCAAAATAGGAAAGAAACGCTTCATGAGAAATGTCAGGATTTTTAGCATGAAAGGCCTGGAACAGCTCATCTTTAAGTAAGACACTAGAAGCTCGTTCTGTCTCCTGTACCTTTGCTAATATCCAATTCCTTGCTATTTCCATGGTAGCCTGAAAAATAATTTAAAAAGAAATAAATTAGAGACCTATCATATTAATTGGGTTGAGCCAGCAGTAATGCTGATTGAGTTTTCAGATCTAGCTATGGACTCACTAATCATTGTTATCACAGAGGACCCACACCAAGGGTGAATTTAGAAGCAATGTATGAGAATAGCTAGAAGTTCCATAATTATTATTGTACTATTCTGCGTTAAATATTTACACAAGATGAGGATAAACTATCTGAAATGATGTGCTGTTGTTATTATGGCTGGAAATGGCAAATTGTAGCAATTTTTACCTGAGCATCACACGTCCTAAAAATCGCTAAATGTTGCCACAAGCAACCACAATAACGACACAGCAGAACATCTCAGATGAAGGATAGTTTATTTTCATCTTATATGCAAATATTTATCCCAGAATTGTACAATAATATGGAACTTTTTGCTATTCTCATACATTGCTTCTAAATTCAATAATACCAAGGGTCAAACACATTATGTGGGCATCCTGTGATTGTTAGTATTTGTCAAAAGTAGACTCGAGCCCCTGTAATTCTTTGATGCAGAAAACCTTACGCTTAAGTTGAAACATGTTTATTTATCATAAATGTCTTTCCGGTTTGGCACAAAAGAAAAACAGCTTGTCTTAGTAAGATTTATTTGTTATAATGTTGCAGAGCAGTCAACAAATTTAGCTACATATCTTTCCAGATCAACTAAAAAATATGAAAAAAATTCACTTGACTCGCCAAATATGACAGTCACATCTTGAGCTGGATGGATAACAAGATCAGTAAAATTTCTGCACGCCATATAGGTCTAGCAGTTAAACTGGTCACAATGAATGGACTTTCTCCATGCCATAAATTATTTCAATAAAGTTTAAAATGTTACCATGACTGAACAACTGTTGAGCATCTTCCTCCCAATGACACGGATGTGCACCCATTCACACTAAAGGAGAATTGAAACTTAATAGACAACTGAATAGAGGGCCACGAAGGAAACAAAGTTCTCAGTGCAAACCATGAATGCCCTAACTCAACCTGAAGGAAGAGAGGGGCTCGTAAGAATGAACAAACAATGAATGCCCATCGTCACAAGCCTAACTCAACCTAATGGAAGAGAGAGGGTCGTAAGAATCAACAAACAAAGAATGTAAATCGTCACA
>NC_090878.1:1638624-1641124 GCF_036669935.1 Montipora foliosa | reverse complement strand
ACTACATCAAAACACGGACTGGAACGAGGCACGAAAGATGGCGGTTACACCGAAAGTGTGCTCGTAGTATCTTGTCAGTGCCGCAGCCTCAGTGGTGGTTAAAATATACAGTTAAGTGTATTTGAAATGCCTGAAGAATAATCGAAGAAAAAGGGAACCGCGGAAAAGGGCAGGAAACGAACAAGAGAGGGAAGCTCGCAAACGGAGGAAGAGGACGCGTCCGACCAACATCACAAGCATGGATCAAGAAGTTGCCTCGAGGCTACAAACTCGAGGCTCTCCTTATTGAAGAGAACTCAACACGCTATTAGCTATACTGCCCGAGCTGGAGAGTTATAAACAGAGGATTACTCTTCTTGAAGAAGAAAATAAAGCCCTCCAAACGAGTTTGGAAAACTCGCAAGCATAGATAGAAGACCTTAGAGCCCTCGTTGATGGAGTTAATCTTAAGCAAGAAGCAGCTAACACTTCTAGCGAACGCATCGAGCTGAAAATCAAAGAGCTGCACCGCCGCATGTTAAACTCGAATGCCACAGTCGTTAGAGGAAAATAAAGTTCTTTGGAATAAAGGAACGTGAAAACGAAACAAACCATGGCACTGAACTCGCCCCTAAGAGAATTCATGCGTACGAAGCTAAGATTCTTCCAGTCGACGAAAAAACATTCATTTTGACAGAGTTCACAGAATTACGTTGCGCCATTCACAATCAAATGGGCGAATCTTAAACCAAGACCGATCATAGTTAGGCTGACGGATTTTCAAGATAAATTTTTTTATTAAATCCTTCATCAAAAATCTCCCAAGAGGTACCGGATTTGGAATATCCGACGATTTTCCTAAAGAAGTTGACGAGGTAAGAAAGTTGTTATATCCGATACTAAAGGCGGCCAAACGCGAGAAGAAAAATGCATACTTCAATGTCGAAAAGTTGATCATCGACGGTGCTCTTTACCGTGGTGAAGAAACATCTCAATTTTCTTTCTAATGGGCGTTTAATGGACAATTAAGTTAAATGAAAGTTAAAATGCAGTTTAGTTTATTTATTTATTTATTTATTTTCTATGGAACCCCTACTTGAGAGCGGCAGCTTTCCACTTTCTATATCCAGTCAAATGCCGTACCAAGCTTTAGGTAAGTCTGTAATAGTTATGTGGTTCTGTATGTGTTTCTGCATGTGCTTTCGTTTTAGCTTTCTCTCCTGTTATGTTGATCAACTTTGTTTCGATGCGAACGAGGTAATAAGAATCAAGCCTGGCACAATATCAACCGCATTGTGAGCATATTCTAAAAAAACTGTTTTCATTATTTCTTGGACACCCCGTCTATCCTGTTATTAGTAATCAAATGTATAAACTGCTATCACTTAATGTTAGAGGGCTAAACAGCTCGAGAAAGCGAAGACAAGTTTTTCGTTGGTTGCACCAACAGCAATCGGATATAATTTTCTTGCAAGAAACTTATTCCTCGCCGGAATCCTCAAAAGATGGGAACCAGAATGGGGAGGCAAATCGTGTCCAGTCATGGCTCCTCTCATAGTAGAGGAGTCATGATTTTGTTCAAACCACGTCTTAATGCGGATAATTCTGGCAGATGTATTTTAGCCGAGACTATTGATGGTACGAAAGTGGTTTTAGTAAACATTTACGCACCGAATGATACAACCCCAACAAGTTGTTTTCCTCAGGGACGTTGCAAAAGAATTTCCAATGCCTTACACCAATGACAACGTGGTGCTGGGAGGTGGATTTTAACTGTACAATTAGCACTTTGTCAGACAAAAAAGGCGGTAGACCGGGGGGGGGGGGGGAAAGACAGCAAAAAAAGCCTCTCTCGAACGAGCTTCAGTCGTTCAATCAAAACACATAATTTACTTGATTCCTGCGTTTTCAAGAATCCAGATCAACCAGGCTTTACATGGGCTGACCCTGCCAATGAAGAAAATCAAAAAAAAACCGTGTAGACTTGACTACTTCTTCTTTCATTCAAGAAGCACAAAGATCACGTAAAAGGATTGCAAAATACTTCCAGACCATTTATTCAGATCACACTCTCCTGCCGTTGCTCTCATCCATGTATTTCAACGAACGGGTGAACTCCCTCGAGGGCCAGGGTTTGGAAAGTTTAACAACTCCTTGCTGTCAGGTAACTAATACGTGGAACTGTTACCACATTTAAAATTCCAAGTGTTTGCAAAAAAGCATGAACAAGTCCAAAACGACAAAAGGGTGTGTACTGGGAAATGATTAAAATGGAAATTCGCACTTTTACAATAGCTTTTTCAAAGAGAAAGCTAAACGAAAACGTGACGAAAGATCATTTCTTTTGTCAGAAATGATAAGATTGCAAATCAAACTCCAAGGCGTCATACAGTGATTCTCTTAAGACTGAGCTGGAGAGAATAAAATTCAAGCTTTTCCAAGTTGCCGGTATTAAAACACGAGGAACAATCGTGCGTAATAGAGCGCGTTGGTACGAGCATGGTGAGAGGAATAGTAAATA
>NC_090878.1:1596141-1623641 GCF_036669935.1 Montipora foliosa | reverse complement strand
GACGGCTAAACCAGTGTCCATAAAACGCCCCGAGTATAAAAGCATATAGACCGTGTATCTCAAATATCCGCACTAGCTACATTCATGATTTTACAGTCTAATGATTGCTCTATCTTGCTACGAAACGGCGTTCGCGAACCTCTAACGCATGCATGTACCGATCTTAAGATCTTAGTAAGTTCCAGTATTGCCATAAAAGTAGAATGTTTCTTTCTAAACCCATACTGATGATTATTGAGTATGCTATGTTTGGTGAGATAGTCCATTAGCCGACGGTGCATGGCACTCTCAAGGATTTTAGAGAAACAAGGGAAGATTGAGATAGGCCTATAATTAGTAAAGTTAGTGCTATCTTCACTTTTGAATATGGGAAGTACTTTGCTGATTTTAAGCTTATCAGGCACAATGCCAGTTGAGAAGGATGCCAGTTTCAACATTTTAATTTTACAAAAATTACCTTTTAAATAGCATATATAACAATAATAATAATAATAATAATAATAATTATTATTATTATTATTATTATTATTATTATTATATTATAATAAACTGCACACTTTATTTCCATGATAAAAATATTTACAAACATTAAAATATCTCCAAAAGGTAAGAACTATAAATTTACAAGCAATTAAGTATTTCTCTGTTTTAAAACTTCAAAAAAAAGAAAATAATAATAATAATGATAATAATAATAATAACAAACTTTATTGAGCACTCTTTCATACAAACTTGAATCTTACATGTATCTGGTAAAAATAAATAATAATAATAATGATAATGATAAAACTCAAATTAAATTAAAAATTTAAATGCCGGCGGTGGCGACATTAATCCGGCAATCGTCAAGAGAGTCTCCTATATTCCGGAAAGGTACTCGGGACCCTCTTACGCACGCATGTACTGATCTTAAGAGTTCAAATGAGATGACAGTTCTGAGCCAATTAATGACGTTGTTATAGGGCTCACCGTCCTTCTGTACTAACTTGTCTGCTAAGTGCTTAAGAAATCGTTGGCACTCATTTCCCATCCCACCGTTCGTTCCGAAAACCAAGGGTGTAAAGGATCCCATCTCGACCTCAAGCACTCGTTGCTGATATTTCCGCTTTTTCTCCTCTTCTTGGTCTTTAAAGACTTCGGTTGTCGGCTTGCTCTGGTTACATTTGGAGTTAACATGCGTGACCCTGACGTCGAAAAATGCTGTAACTCCTCTAGACCAGAAATCTCCCGCCTTGATGTCTAAACGTGCCTCTGAGCTGGTAACTGCGCTTCTAAGATGCATACGTTCGTTGTCAAGAGGTAAGAGGCGTGGCTCCGCCTCCACATTCTTACAAACTTTGGTGATGAATGATGTTATTATTATTATTATTATTATTATTATTATAATTATTATTATTATGGCGGCGGCTGCAGGTCGGTCGCTCGCGGGAAAACCAGGAAGGCTAAAATGGACTGACAGGAGGAATCAAGATCTGCTAGAGTGCAAGGAAAAAGCCTTAAACTTAAAAAGCTCAAGCAACCCGCCATGCTTCCAGAACGGACGCAAGAAAAGATATATGCGCATTTTGAAAGATCTATGGGAAGACTTGGGTTACGACAATTTGGGGTTATCTTCACGACCACGCAGCAGCGATAACGGATGAAAACTCACAAATAAGTGCTAGAGGCGACTCTTCAACTACTTTAGACGAAACAGAAGAGGTTGCACGCATGTACTGATCTTAAGAGTTCAAATGAGATGACAGTTCTGAGCCAATTAATGACGTTGTTATAGGGCTCACCGTCCTTCTGTACTAACTTGTCTGCTAAGTGCTTAAGAAATCGTTGGCACTCATTTCCCATCCCACCGTTCGTTCCGAAAACCAAGGGTGTAAAGGATCCCATCTCGACCTCAAGCACTCGTTGCTGATATTTCCGCTTTTTCTCCTCTTCTTGGTCTTTAAAGACTTCGGTTGTCGGCTTGCTCTGGTTACATTTGGAGTTAACATGCGTGACCCTGACGTCGAAAAATGCTGTAACTCCTCTAGACCAGAAATCTCCCGCCTTGATGTCTAAACGTGCCTCTGAGCTGGTAACTGCGCTTCTAAGATGCATACGTTCGTTGTCAAGAGGTAAGAGGCGTGGCTCCGCCTCCACATTCTTACAAACTTTGGTGATGAATGATGTTATTATTATTATTATTATTATTATTATAATTATTATTATTATGGCGGCGGCTGCAGGTCGGTCGCTCGCGGGAAAACCAGGAAGGCTAAAATGGACTGACAGGAGGAATCAAGATCTGCTAGAGTGCAAGGAAAAAGCCTTAAACTTAAAAAGCTCAAGCAACCCGCCATGCTTCCAGAACGGACGCAAGAAAAGATATATGCGCATTTTGAAAGATCTATGGGAAGACTTGGGTTACGACAATTTGGGGTTATCTTCACGACCACGCAGCAGCGATAACGGATGAAAACTCACAAATAAGTGCTAGAGGCGACTCTTCAACTACTTTAGACGAAACAGAAGAGGTTGGTGCATCTATGTTGTCACAAACTTAAAGTATCGAACCCGCCAAATGCGAAGGTAAAAATTTATTAAATGTGATTGTGGTTGAAGGTTCGAATTTGCATATTTCTTCCGACATTGCTGATCAAAGAGCTCCCCGGGGACAGGCTGCTACTTGCACGAATCAAAACACCAAAAATCAAATCAAGCCAAATTTGCCGGATTATGATGTGCTTCCCTCTGAAATAAAGAACAAAACTTGGGGCAGTATTAGTTACGCATGTTTCTGTAATACTGTCAATGATGTTTACGATGAAATCGTCCACTACAGGAGGAATATATTCAATGTTCCATCGGGCCGCGCAGGGAAGAGTTTCATTGAAGAATTAACCTTCTGGATTAAGCAATTTAATTCAGACTCTGACTTGAACTCGGTTGCTCTTAAAGCATTCATGGTGCTCCTAACTTTGATCTTGCAAAAACCATCCGCTACTTCCAAAGGCAAGGAGCATAGCGAAGCAGTAGAGCGTCGATTAGCACTCTGGAAACAAGGGGATCCTTTTTTTCTGTAAATTTTGTACTTGTTAATTTTTTTTATTCTCATTGTAACTTAGCAGCACATTGTAACTCTCTGACCTACGCCGTATAAGCCTCTGGCTTTGGCATCTTATTATCGTTAAGTTGTGCTTTGTGTAGTTATTTACCAGTTAAATTAAAAAAAAAAAAAAAAAAAAAAAGACTTTTTCGGCTGCTTGCCATCATCAGGGTTAAAAATGACCGTCCGCGCGCATCCATGCATATATATCTTATGTAATTCCCGTTGGGAAAAGTTTGGAAACATAAAAAATAACTTGTTTGTTCAGACTGGGGCGGAATTGTTAGATCATTAGCCCCTCGACGATCCTACGTTTATGGAATTTTTGTGCTGAAGAGAGAACGCTCCAAGTGAAAGAATGTGATGGGTTTTCACGCAGGTGTTTTGCAGGTTCTGAGGTGTGAGCGGGATTTGAATGTTCCGCAATTCGCACTGCTAAGTTTCTCACAGTCTCGCCAATGTAATCAACACCACAAGAACAATCTCCGGGCAAACAAATCTGATGGCAAACAGCCGAAAACTTTTGGTTTCAACATTTTAATTTTACTAAAACTACCTTGTAAATACCTCTTACTAACCGAGTTCGAGGTCCGTACTGTAAGTTACGGACCGAGTTTTTTCCCGTTGATTTATGGCCCACGCGCGTCGCGCTTAGGCCATAAATCAACGGGAAAAAAACGAGGATCCGTAACTTGCAGTACGGACCGAGAAAACGAGTTTAGTAAGATATTTATTATATCTCTGAGGTTAACCGGCGCGCGGGCAAGGAAACTAGTCAAAGTGAAGCGGAAGGTTCAACTGCCACAAAGAATGCCGTGCCAAAATCTCAAAAACTAAATCTTCTTGGCTGTTAAGTTTGAAATAGTTGCTTGCAAGATTCAAACAGTTTTCAGTACAAGTTTATGCAAGAGAAATGACATGAAAAACTTGCTAGATGATGTTTTGTCGAAATTTTAAATTTAGCGGGCTGTAAAGCGGGCCCGTACTGTAGAATACGGCCCGCTAATTTAGCCAATTACAGCGCGCGTACTATCTGAGAGATATAATAAATGTCATATATTTTACCTAAGCGAACATTATTATTATTATTATTATTATTATTATTATTATTACTATTATTATTGTTATTATTATTATTATTATTTTGTTCATTCACACGATATGTTGTTAACGTGGTTTGTAAACTAGGCATCAAACTACGGCATCAGTGATGGACGTTTCCAACACTCACTAACTAGGGGCTACAAACGCAATGCCATTTGTAGGGGTCTCTTCGCATTGCAATTAGTAGGGCCAAAAACGCACGAATTCTATAGGGGTAAAAAAGCACATTCTGCAACCATTAGGGGTAAAAACGCACTGCAAATACTGGGGGTCAAAACGCAAAATTTATTTTGGAACTATATGTTTTTAAAAAACCTAAAATAATATCTCATATAATAGTATAATGAGTTGCCAAGAACTGCATAAAGAACTTGTCAATATGGAAGAAGTGGTCTGTCCATTTTGTAATAAGCAAATCTCGAAACATACGAAAGAAATTGAGCAATGCTGCAATCAACCTGATATAGTGAATGATAACAATATGCTAGTTTGTAAAAAATGTGGGACAGTTAATGGCTATAAACCACTTATAGAATTTGTTGATTTTCACTCAAATAAGCATAGATTCCATCGTAAAAGTGTTTACCAAAGAAAATATCATATAGAAAACATAATGAATAATATAGCTGTAAAAAATGGTTTCCAGATTTCTGTCAAAAATATGGATAAAATAATTCGAATTTTCGCGGCTATCGGGGAAGTTGTGAAAGATGTTAACATTGATAGAAAGCGTATGATTAACATAAATTTCATTTTAAAACAAATATTTAAAATGCTTGATCTTCCTTTTGAAAAGGTCAAGACATCAAAGTCTAAAAAGACACTTGAAAGTTATAAACGATATTGGCAAGACATCCTAGCATTATCATTCGATAAAATAAATGTGATAGTTAAGGAATGAATTTGTCATTGTAGTTTGCGTAGAATTTATCAACACTAGGACAAACATCAGTCACAAAATCATCTACATTTTTTAATTCTGTGTGAAATGATGGATTAAATTCACCACTTCGCAACATGTCTTTTATTGAATTCAAAAGATGCTGATAACTTTGGTATGCGTATGTGCAATTTTGTATTTTAAGATCCAGTGATTGGAAATCCATGTAAGACTTGATTAACAAAGCACAAGTGCTTATTGCTACCAAGCCTATACCGCCAGTTACAACAGCACTAATAATTCCACCAGTACCAGTTATGACAGAAATAGTATTTCCTAACAGTTTTAATTTTTTGTAACGTTTCACAGCTTGCTTGTACGCCCAACACTTTCTATGGTATGCCTTATAATAGCTCTTTAGTTCGTCGACCTGATCTTCTGAGAGTTTGTCTGAAATATGGTTCCAGCTGAATATTCTCTTTTTTCGATCTGTCATAGTTATAGTTTAGATTGTTAATCGTCTGCATAGACAATATAGTATACCACTGACTTGACCACAAAAAGGCGATCTTTTAATCAGTTTAGTTGTGTATTTTTCTGAAATAGCATAAGTGTAACCTCTACCGAGCTTATGGTGGACATAAAACCTCCCGGAAGCATCATGTAATACACTATGTGAATTTAATATATCAATCCAACCGAAGATCTTTTCAAGTAACCATGTTAGGCAGCCACTACCTGGTCCAAGAAGACCAATTTCACCATCATTGAGTTCAAGAATCTCATTCATAGACATGTCTCTTTTAAAATAGAAACAGTGCAGGTATTGATAAACAAGTGCTGATTTTAATATTTTGTCATTAATGCATGGATGTTTTTCTTTTGCTTCTTGAAAACTATATTCCACAAATCGTAATAAATTGTCGATATACATATATATTGAGTTATATATTTTGAAAATCCACATCACAAATCGAAATGATTTTGAATGAATCTGAACATATTTTTCAATTCATCATCAGACAGAGATTTTGCCCAAACAGCAAAAGCATATAAATCCATTTCACAGAAATTTATAGCAGTGCCATCAGTATGAACCTGACATCCAATAAACATTTCTTGAGCTGAACCTGTCAGAGTGGCAGAAATTGTTTCTGTTTTAATCGGAGTCACTGTTGAAACACCTCTAAAAAGTTCCATATTTGTCTGATTAACACGGATCGTCCACACCTCGATATTACCGGTGAGATTCGGCAAAGAAGGAATGTTCAGTCTGCCATTTGACGTTGAACCAAAATCGATATAGACTGTACCATCTCCCCATGGTATATGCATACCGAATCTGACGGCTCCACGCCCCCATTGAAACTGAGATTGATTGGTTATTGCTTTTGTATTGACAACCAGTATTACTGTGCATGTGTTACCAGATTTGCCTGCCATTTCAGAAACATCAAACGAATTTTTTTCCAAATAGTCATCACTACCATCGAAACGTATAAAAAACAGTTTTTTCAATGAATCCCTCAGAAGAAGAGGCTTTTTTGAATTGGTTTGTTGTGAAAAATCGATATTATTCACAGGATCAATCCATGAACTAACTCTGTCATTTGAATCGGCTGTGACTACTGATAAAGCTGGAATTAATGCAATGCTGATTTTGTCTAACACTGGTATACCAGGTAGACTGTTCGAAATAATAAAAGTCGATCTGTCTAACTTCAAATCGAGTTGTTTTTTTATGACAACATGGTTATCTTCCGTAGCAGCCTTAACGACGAGATTTTTGTCAGTTTCTATATGTCCATCATCATTTACTGAAAGTTGAGCTTGAGCTTGATAGGTAAAATCATCATCAGAGTGATAGTCAATGGTGTATTCAATTCTGTCACCATTGTCGTCAAGAAGATGTGTACCATCTAAATTTTTTACATACATGTCATATACTGTTGCAGTATATAATTTAATTGATCAGTAATGTTTTGTAATGTATCATGTAAACATAAGATCTTACGCCATCCCCATCGTCATCATCAAAATTTATTCGTATGTTTGTTATGTTTTCAAAATATCGATTGATATTGACAGTAAGTATTTTGCTTGTTGAAAAATCTATGTCATAAAATACACTAGCGTCTCCATAAAAAGTTATATCGTGATTCGACTCTGATGGATAATTTTTTTTAGCATAAATTTTTATTTTATTAATATAAATTTTAGTAAATGTTAGATGTACTGTTCTAGAAATATTAAAATCACAACCCAGTGATGATTCTGAAGTGGTTCCATAGGCGTAAGACGGTAATATCTTATCAAATAACCCTAAAATTTTATTACCATTCATATTGATTGGTACATGCATTTGAAATTGATTATTTACAATCTCATAAGCCAATTCGTAATCATAAATTGTGAAATCAAGGTTGTTTTTTGCTTCACCTTTTATACCGTAAATCAGGACATACAATGGTAAAAGAGTTGGGCTTCTATTGTCATAAGTGGATTGAACAGTTACATATAACCGTCTTTCGATAGTTGGTGAAGAACCATCTGGTGATAAGTTCATGATAAAGCGATAATATTTATAATCTGTGTTGGTTTTGACTGTAGTGGTTCTATCAGTGTTCATGTTTCTTTTTTCAAAAGTAACCTGAAATGAATTAAACTCCACATCGAAACCGGTTCTCAGGAAATATATTTCTAAACACACAGTATATTTATCGCTATAATTGTCACGTATCAGTTTGAATAGATTAAAATCGAATCGTCCTTTGAACAGACTGGAACCATCTGCTGCCTTTTGAACATTGAATGAAAATGCTTTTTTGTTGTTTTTATGTGGTGAGTCATTATAGTCGATTAAATTGGCATCCTGTATTCCATAATCTTCTGTAAATTCCCCATCAGCCATAGCATATTTCAGCACATTTTCTCTGTTTGTATGTGTGGTTACATGACTCTTAACTATTTCGTCGTCTACATATTTCTTATTTTTTTCTATTTGTTCGTCTGTGTATCTATTGTTCGCAGTACTTATAGTTGAAAAAGCGTCATTTACTTGCTTCAAAGTAATTGCATCTTGATTATGTGTGGCTCTTCCGAGATTTATTATTCGTTGATTGTTCATGTCTAGAACAGACGTCATTACACCGCTTCCATCCAATTTCAATGTTTTTCCAACCTCGGAATCGACATAAGCTTTGTTAGTCACATCTCTGGCACTGGTTGGTTGTCCGCAATTTATTATTTTATTCAAAGACATATCCAAATTTCCAGTCATTTTAGAGGATCCGTCTAATCGAAGTGCATCCAAAAATAATCGATCAACGTAACCTTTTCCTGTGGCATCATTGACACCTGTCGGATCAGCAAGATTGATAAGCTTGTTATTGTTCATGTCTAGATTGCCAGTCATTTTCGCTGAACCGTCTAATCGAAGTGCATCCAAAAATAATCGATCAACGTAACCTTTTCCAGTGGCATCATTTCTACCTGTCGGATTAGCAAGATTGACGATCTTTTTTTGTGACATATTTAAATTTCCAGTCATGTCCTGCGAACCATCACGGAGCACAACCTGATTTGTATTGGGTTTGGTTGATAAACCAGTTTGTAATTGGTGTTTTGTAACAGCGTCAGAATTGCCAGTGCCTTCAGCAAGATTGCTGATTTTATTATTTCCAAAGTCAAAATTGCCAGTTACGGAAATACTTCCATCTTTTTTCAAATAATTAGCCAGCTCCGTTTTGTCAGCTTTAAAATCAAAAGAGCTGTCAACGTAAAATTTATTAGAAGCATCTGAATGTAGTATCGGGTCTTTCACTCCGAGGATTCTTTGATTTTTCATGTCAATCGGATTTTGGGCTTCTATCTTTCCATCATTTGTATTTAAATCAAAATAAAAGTTATGCATATGCGCACTACTGACAGCATCACTGTGACCATGTCTAGCTGGAGCAATATTTTCGACACGCCGATTATCCATGTTAAGGGCTCCAGTCATTGCATTGCTTCCGTCCAATTTTAAACACCCAGAAACCTCTTTATCAACATAACTCTTAGTAGTTGCATCGTCATTCGTTTGAGGTGAATCTAAATTTCTCAGTTTTTTATTCTGCATATCATAATCACCGTCATCAGTAAGTTTAAAACCAACACCAGGCAATCCTTTTACTATTTCAACAACTTTTTCATGTGAAAATGTGTCGTCAGGCAATTTACCATTTGAGTAACTCATATACAATTGATTTATATTGTTTCATCAAAATTCTTCTTTACTTGTTTCTCAGGTTTGTCAATATATATGAAACTGAAAGGGTCTCTAGTTGCTTTCTCGTATAATTGTTTTGAGACATTGTTTTCACGACATATGAGACTTTTTTCATTAGTACTCGGAAAATCATAAATGGCAAAATGTGAGCAGTTTAATCTAATATCTTTTGGTGTCTTATAGTAGCTTTGACTCAAATATATGGCACAGCAGTTTTTATGTCTCCCCTGTATAAAATAGTCAACTAATGGTTTTTGGTTTTTATCACATACGAAATCGTCGAATATCACAATTTTTTGATTGTCACCATTGAGATTTTTTACAGGAATTATTTTATCATTGCTTGCTTCAATGATATCATAACCAGCTTCTTCACTCCATGGTTCGAACTCTTTCATGAGATTCCGATACTTTGACTGCTCTAAGTTTTTTGCATAAAGGTATATTTTATCAAAATACAACAGATTGTGAATCATATGCATCAGTGTGTTCGTTTTTCCCGAACCAGAAGGTCCACAAATGAGCATGCGGAAGCATCGATCAGGCATAAAATCATGTAGTTGTGTGAAGTTTGTGACAACATCGTCGCCAGTATCATAATTAGGTATCTTCATTTATATTATATGGTTGTATTATTTCAATAACATGGTGTATAACATGGTGTTCAACATGGTGTTCAACACGGTGTAAAACGCTATTTTTTATATATGAATTTCCATTTTATGTAACGTAACAATATAACAATAAATGAGTTTACTTAAGTGGAAAGAACTCGCAAAGAGTAAATCTGAATTAGGGGACAAGATCAATTATGTCCATAATGCAATTACAAAACATGATATCGATCAGAAGACCAGTCAACAGGGATTTTCAAAAGTATTCCAACCAATCACAAGCAAATTAGATGATGTTATTGATAGTAATCAGGCTTTAAGGTTGCCAAGGAAAAAACGACCACTGAAGAAAGGAGAAGTTCCTGATTACGGCATTGATATAGAGGATGAAGTTCCAGATATGAATCTTGGTGATCTATTTGAACAACCTGTTTTGCCACAGCAAGAAAAACAACTGGTGCCAAAACCACCAACATATGAAGAATCTTTACAAGATCTTCTGGAAGGAAAAAAAGAGATGTATGTTGATCCTAAGTACTTTCCTGAAGAACCAGAATTACCACCAGAATACGATGACGACGAAGATATCGATTATGGAATGGAGGATGAAGATGTGGAAAATGAGATACTGAATGAGTATGAAGTTCCTAATTATGACACAGTTGAAAAAATACTAAATCAACCAGAAATGAATGACAAAAAATCCAAAGCATATCTTCGTAAAATTTTAACACAAACTAGAACGAAAAGAAACAGTTTGAGAGGTTATAAAACACAGGTGACGAAACAATATAACAAGGGAATGATCGGGGAAGCACAAAGACAAGAGATGAACGAAAGAATAGACAGAGCTAAAAATGTCTTGAATGCATATATTGCACATTATGACACTAAATTGGAAACAATGAAAGGTTCTGGAATCAGAAGAAAAAGAAAAGGTGGTAATGTGATATTTTTTAACAAACCGAAAGAACTCATGAAAAAATTGGATTTAATCATTGGTGAGATATTAGCTGGTAATACAAGCATTGACATGCGAAATATGGGTGTTTCCATATTGGACACATTATTAAAAATGTCGACAATTAACAAATCACAATATGGTAAATTATACAAACAATATTTCAAAATTTAATGTAACCTAATCACATAATGGAACGAGAGATAGTTTTATCATCTTACAGTGTAAAAAATCAAGGGAACAATAAACCAGAAGATTTTACAACAAATTTCACCAGACCTGTAACTCTAGACAATAATAAGCAATACGTTATCGGTCTTAACAGAGTCATTAACATGTCATTCACTTGGTTCAATGTCAATGCTGGGTACAAAAATCAATTAATCCAATACAGCTCCGATAATGGTTCAACTTTTAAGGACATTACCTTTCCGGCTGGGGTATGGAATTATACAGACTTTAATACATATATTAAAAATCTAACGAAAACTGGTGATACGTATCCGATGACTCTTGAATTCAACGAAACAACATTCAGAGTCACGGTTACATTAGCTGCAAATTACCAACTTAATTTAAGAGCAAGTAATTTTAATGACCTGATCGGTTTTGATAAAAAGATATTAGCAAGTGGAACGCATATTGGACCAAGAGTGCCGAATCTCAGTCAAGACACAGACGTACTCAATATTCATTGCGATTTGGTCAACGAAAGTTTAGTTGACGGTGAAGAAACAGACATTATTTATTCATTCTCAACCAGTGTACTAAAACCAAGTTACTCCTTCACCCTCGAACCACAAAGAGTTACATTTAATCCTGTGAACAAAACTACAATTTCATCAATCAGAATCATGATAACAGATGGAAAAAGAAGATTAGTGGATCTAAATGGAGCGGATACGTCTTTTTCACTGATTTTAAAAAGTATCTAATGTAACAGTATAATGAAACCGTATGAATTTAAGAGGTTTTACCATCCAAAACTTGGTAAATTTGTATTTCAACACAAAGGGTCTGGGCTTATTATCGACAACATTTTCAAACCGTTGAAGAGTGTGGCATCATCTGTTTTCAAGAAATTCGCCAAGCCAATAGCGAAGAAGGCATTAGAATCAGGGGTTTCCCATGCAGGTGATAAAATTGGCAAGACGGTGGCAGAAAAGTCAGGAGACCTAATAATGAAAAAATTAGCAAATTTGAGAAAAGGAGCTACGACACAAAGGGCAATAGCCCCATCTTCACCCATTAAACAGCAAGATGAAAGCGCTGACATGATACTAAATAGATTGATATCCGGATCTGGAAGAAGGCGTAGATTTTTCAAATAAATAACATGACAGCAAAATTATATAATACAATAGTATAAATGGCTTTTAGAACAAGTGAATTATTGCAAAGAAATGAGTTAGTGCGATTTCAACTTGATGATGTAATCCGAGCCCCAGGTAACGGTCAACATCAGGAGAAAAATGGTTACAGATTCACCATCAACGACCGGAGTTCTTTCTATGATTGGTACAATGCTTATTTCGAGGTTCAATTCCAGTTACAAAAAATAGCAGATGGAGCTGGTTATGCAGCAGCCGATAGAATAACGGTGATAAACGGATCTCATTCATTTATTGCACATATGATGATTAAAAGTGCTGGGAAAATTGTTTACGATACTGACAATCTACATAAGGTCACTTTTGTGAAGAATCTGTTGGAATATTCTGATGATTACAGCAGATCAGTCGGTAAAAACAGTTTTTGGTATTTAGACACAAATGATACGACAGCCAATACTAATTTAGGATTTGAGGCCAGAAGAGTGCTTACACAAGATGTCAACGATGCTGGAGATGGAGGAGCAAAAAATGTGAATTTGATCATACCTCTCAATCGTTACAGTTTTTTTGAAGAGTTGCAGGATAAAATGTTGGTTCCTATGCAGTTACAATTCAATTTGAATCTCCAGAACGACAATGAACTCATCAATATGGCAGCAGGAACAGATGCCGGCAGAGTAGTGATTAACAGATTTCTTTTATGGGTTCCAAAATTAACACCAAAAGACAGTATGTACGACAAATTTGTAAGCTCTTTCATGAAAGAACACAAATGGACATATCAGCGTGAACTATATGCAGTGTCAGCACCTGCTAGAGTCAGTGGTTTTTTTCAGATTTCTTCCAGTATTGACAATGTCAAAGCAATTTTTGTTTATCTACAACGGGCTAAAACCAGAGTTGCAACTCAAAATCCATATATACTTGATACCTTCAAACTAAATGCAGCAAACGCCAACAGTTATTTAACAACATGCAGACTCGAATATGGCAATGGTGTTTTCTACCCAGAAACAGAATATGACAGTGAAAGCAAAGTGAGAATATTCAATGATCTGATGTCTTATGCAATGCGAAAAAATGATTACAACACCGGAACCCAGTTGAATCTTGCCAATTATAACAGCCTGTATTCACTGATCTATTTCGATCTGTCATATCAAACAGAAAAAGTAACAAGAGACCCTAAACAGTTGATTTTCAGGTATAAAATAAGTGCCAATAGTGCAGCAGATTTCAATGTCCATGCAGTTGTATTGTACGAAGAGTCGGTTGTTATTGACAAGGTGGGTAATGAATTGGTGATAGTTTAAGCCCACAACTGAAATAGTAATATGAAATCAAGTAAATGACACATATTTATTTGTAACTGGAATTATATAACATATATTATATGACTAAACTTCATGAAATCAACATAAGACTTTCAGATAATCAAAAAAAGAATCTGAGTAATGCTTACCATAAAAGGGAAACAATTGTTCTAAGACTGACAAATGATTCTCTCAATGGAAACGACACTCTTTATGTTCCAGCAATGGTAAAAAAAAGATTACAAAAAAATCGACAATTGAACAAAGGAATGGACATCAAGCTTGCTAAGACTAATATCAGAAAACAAGTCGGCGGAAGTCTTTTGAGTACCGTATTGTCACTTGGAATGAGAGCATTACCAGCAATTGGTAAAACCCTTGGGTTGAGTGCTCTTGGTGGTTTAGCAGAAGCTGGAGCCAAAAAATTGTTAGGATCTGGTCAAAAAGGTGGTGCTATGCCATTACCCATGATGATACCTTTCAATGCAATCAATCAACTGATGCCATATCTGAACATGTTCACTACAAAACAGCAAAGAGACATCATCAATGCAGCTCAAACAGGTTCTGGTGTGCATATAACACCTACTAGAACACAATCAGGTGGATTTTTAGGCACTCTGTTGGCTAGCATTGGAATACCTTTGGCTTTGAATCTTGTCAAAAAGCTAACGGGAAGAGGAGCACCGAGGGTAGGTAGACCACCTTCGTCGAAAAAGGATGGTACAGGAGCACCTAGAATGGGAATGCCCCCTCCATTTTACAGTTATCCGCCATATGTGACTGGTAATGGTAGAAAAAAAAAAACATCCTCAACCAAAAAAGGAAAAGGGTTACTATTAGGAAAAAACAGTCCATTCAATGGCATACCCATTTTGGGGGCAATATTGTAAAACCAAAATTTCACAAAAACATACCTATGTCCAATCACGATCTGATAAAATGGTGCAAATATTTGAATATACCGATCAATGATGTACTGTCGAGAGATGAAAATGTTCCACATAACCATAAACAGGCGTTATTCATATACAATCTTGAACCAGCTTATATGTCAGGATCTCATTGGGTTGCAACATATGTTAAGGATAATGTAATAAATTATTTTGATTCGTTTGGTATGCCCCCATTTCAAGAGATTGTTAATCATGCCAAAAAGAAAAATCTGACTTTGTTACATCAAAACAATCAGATACAAAACATACAAACAACAACTTGTGGGTATTTCTGTTTATGCTTTCTAAATGAAATGAATAAGGGTAATTCGTATTATGATTTATTACAAGTGTTCGACATAAATGATACAATGAAAAATGAGAGATTTATCGAATATTATTTCAGAAATATCTAACTTATATATATTATGAAATCATATTGTGTAAAACAGAAAAAGGTAACCGAATGTGTTGAACCTTCAGGTTACAAAACAGCCAAAAATGGTAGACTAATGTTCTTTTGCACTTGTGCTGAATGTGGTATTACAAAGACCAAATTTGTTAAAAAACAGGGAAACTAAACAGCCCGTTGGGAGCGGGCTTACTCAGTGATATCGCTAATACTGGAACAGAATTATTTTTAACTAAAGGAGTACCTTATCTTGGCAAAAAAGCCGTTGAAATGGGTAGATATTATGGTTCCGAATTAATGAGAGACCCAAAGTTGCAGAAAAAAGCAATCGATTATGGTTTGAGAAAAATGAATCCTCTACTTCACAAAGTTGGATCTGAAGCTCTCAATCAATTGTCGACAAAAATAAGACCCAAGAAAAAATACACAACCAATAGGAAAGATCTAGACGGCGGTGCTTTAGACATTCAAAAACAATTAGCAAAGTTGGGAGAACTCCATTTGAGAACTCCGACGGGTAAAAAATATAATTATTGTGGACCTGGTACAAAACTGGAAGACAGATTGGCTTCAAATGATCCAAAATATAGAGATCCGATAAATAATCTGGATAGTATTTGCCAGCAACATGATATAGCTTATAGTAAAGCTGGAGACAATCTGGCTAAAAAGCATGCAGCTGATAAAATCATGGAAGACAGTATAAAAGCAATCCCGTTTAATCAAAGACCTTGGTTTGCTACACCAACGATGTATGCCATTAAAGCAAAAAGAAAGATTGGACTTGGTTCAAAAAACGTAAAGCGGCGCTGAGTATTGATGATTGGGCTCAGCAATTAGCCGATGAATTACACAAACCAATCAAGAGAAAATTCAAAACTAGAAGAGTCATTGTAAATCATATTGATGAAATATGGGCAAGTGATCTGGTTGAAATGCAAAAATTCAGCAAATGGAATAAAGGTTATCGGTATCTTCTTATGGTTATTGATGTTTTCAGCAAATACGGTTGGATTGTCCCATTGAAGGATAAGAAAGGTGAATCCGTTACTGAAGCATTTAAAACAATATTCAAGGAAGGCAGAAGACCACAATATTTATGGGTTGATAAGGGAAAGGAGTTCTATAACAAACATGTAAAAGACCTATTAGCTGAGAATAAAATAAAACTGTACTCTACTGAAAATGAAGAGAAATCCTCAGTGGTCGAAAGATGGAATAGGACAATTAAATCCAAAATGTGGAAACAGTTCACTGTTCAAGGTAATACAATGTATCTCGATATGCTACCCAAACTAGTGAAACAGTACAACAACACAAAACATTCAAGCATAAAAATGACACCTGTAGAAGCATCTAACAAGAGGAATGAAGGTATAGTTTACTTCAATCTATATGGTGATACAGAAACATTGAAACAGAAACCAAAATTCAAGGTTGGTGACAAGGTTCGAATATCCAAGTATAAACGGAATGTGTTCGATAAAGGATATACTCCAAACTGGACCGAAGAAGTGTTTACAGTTGATAAGATCCAATACACTAATCCAATAACATACAAACTAAAAGATCTCAGAGGTGAAGAGATACAAGGCAGTTTTTATGAACCTGAATTATTAAAAGCAAAGCAGGATATTTTCCGTATTGACAAAGTAATTCGGAGGGACTATAAAAAGAAACAAGCTCTAGTGAAATGGAAGGGATACAGTGATGAATTCAACAGTTGGATACCATTGAAAGACATTGAAAACATATGAATTGTGGTGAAACAAACGCGCATAAATACTTATAAAAAAATAAAAATATATACTTATATTATATGGACAAGTTTGAAAATGAAGAAAAGTTTGGTTTTTATTATGAAAGCGATCAAGACTCTGGTTCAGATTCCGATTGGACGCCATCGCAAGAAAGTATATCTGAAGAAAGTTGCTCAAGTTCGCAGGAATCTGAGTGCACAGATGAGGAAGAAGGCATATAAAAAATATAATTCTAAATATATAGTATGAATGGTTCACAAAGGTATAAGTTGATAGTCTGGCATTCGTTTTTGGAAGATATGAAGAAGGTAGAACAAAAGATGGACAAATGCTTCCCAGGATATAAAATCGACTATGGTGGAATGGCTGGTCTGTTTGATTCGCATGTTAAGAAAAAAAGAATCGACAGACTTTATCCATGGATCATCCAAGCAAAAAACAAAAAGGAAGGAATAATGTTCTTGTGTTTCAACTATTTGCTGAATTATGAACCAGAAGAAAAAGAAAAAGAAGAACATCCAACCACAGATTTACCCAACAGATGGTATTGTAATGATTGCCAAAAGTTTGTGATGAAACAGAGCAAATTCGCGCATTTAAAAAGTAAAAAACATAATAGACATAGATGACAAGACGTATCAAATACTTTGAAACAGCAGCAGAATTGGTTTCTGACCGAAAAAATAATAATGAAGAATGGAAAGCTAACTTTAAAAAATGGCAAGCTAACTTTAAAAATAAGCTAGAGACAGAGCCAGAAGTAGATCAAATGAAGCTGAACTTATTTATGTACATATTGTGTAAAGATAAACAGTTAAGAAGATTTGTGTCTGAAATCATTAATATTGAAAGTTTCCAAGATATGTTAACAGAGTTCAGAGAACAGATCAAATCTGGATTGATTACAATCAAACTGGTAAAAAATAATAAAGACCGTTACAGATTTCATGTCAGCGATGGTCGGACGATTTTTGATGTATTTAATGCAAAAGTTGAAAAAATGAAAGAAACCTTCTTGAAAAATCTAAACAAATAGTATATGAGCTTCAAAGGAAGTCAAATAGTGGAAACAATGATGGTTAGAAATATTGTCACAGAAATGATTTGCGACATAGTGGTGAAAAACGCGCCTTACATGCATTATATCAGGACAAAAGGCCTGCCATTGTTACTGAAAGCATTGCAAACAGGAGGACCAAAAGATGAGATAAAAGAAATGTTACACGATATAGAAACCAAAATGGATTTTCTGTTTTGTTTGTTTAAAAGACATCGTGATTTTTTAGAACCATTGAAATTGATGCAAAATACATAAAAAGATTATCAAAACCTATTATATATGAACCCAGAAAAAAAGTTTGATGCATTCTTCACTTGTGTGATTGGTGATCCTTCGTTGAAAGAGTTTTTAGAAGATTTGATTGATTCCAATGTGTTGTCAGTTATTTATCCTCCAGTGAAACTGAAGTTGGTAAATTCCAATGATACTTTCATGGTTAAAGTGACAGATGGGATAAATAGCTATGTGATGAAACCCATTGATATTGATGATGATTTGTTGCAAGACATAGCACAAGCTTACAGCAAATACGCACCAGAAGATTTGGAAATTGATTCAGATTCAGAATTCGAAACAGCAAAAGAACAGTTTATGAAAAGATTTAAACATTAATTATCTATATCTATTATATGGAGACAAAAAAAAGAGGTCGAAAGAAGATTTATACTGATCGTGAAATTCAAGAACATAAAAACAAATATGGCCGCGAAACCGAATGGTATTGTGAGACATGTAATAATGGAAAGAATTATGCCATGAGAGGAAAACACCAACATCTGAAGACTGAAAAACACAAACTACTTGAGAAAATGAATCAAAATGTATAGTTTTGCCTTTTTACAGTTGAAACCAATCGAGCCAGATTGGCTTTAACTATTAGAGCCCCCATTTGGGGAAATATTCCAAATTTAATCAAATTGTACAGTCAATTCTTCAATCAACTTACGTTTTTTATCACTGATTTGTTCAAGAGCAGCTTCTTTGTCTTTGTTGGCATATCTTGCCATTGTCTTATATCGCTTGCCTAAAATTATATTGTCAAAGTAGAAAAACTTGTCGTTTTCATTGTTCCTGATTTTTATTTTGTCATCTAATTTGGCTATACGCTCTTCCAACTGACTTTTTTTTTCTATTTGCACTTTGAATTGAACCTTTTTGGGTTTTAATGGGTTTGCTTTGACATTGAGTAACAATACGCCATATTTGTTGGCATAATCTTCAATGTAAGCATTTTCTATTTTTTCCAGACTTTTTTTGTCGTTTGTTGGTGCTTTGACAATTAGTTCGATTTGTGGCTTCTTCTTCCTGAATTTATATATTTGGCTTTTAGGATCCTTCAGGTGACGACTTAATCGTGTTGCAAGGTCTTCGCATGTCGATCCAACATAAACCTTATCATCAATAAGTATCTTGTATATTTTGCCTTCAGAATACAGACTATTGAATTTAGCGTTGGTTAATTCCAAAGGCGGCATTTTACGAATTTTATATTGGGTGTTTAATTTTTTGTTGTCAAGATGTATGTAATTGTATTTGGTGGTTCTTGACAAAGCTGTATATAATAGTTTTTTGTCCATTTTTTCGACGTCAAAGACGTTGTAAGGCTCATTGATGTCAGCACCTTGGTATTTATGGACAGTGACACAAAAACTTGGTATGAAAGAATGAGAAAATGTTTTATAGTCAAAATCCTGTCCATCAATCTCGACTGAATCTTCTGAAATACTTTCAATTGTAAACTCCATTGTATTGAATATTTCATGATCTTTTAAATTCTCTGTTGCCATTACCGGCATACCAACACATACTTTGTATTCTTCATGTTTGTCATTGTATTTGAACACAACTTCTTCATATTCTTTGTCTTCCACAAACTTATCACAGCATCGTTTATTGACTTCAATTCTGGTTTTGTTAAGATAACATATATTTTTGAATAGTTTTTTATTGATTGGAGTAAAGTTTTTTGCCAATTTGCCCTTTTCCAGAAAGTTGTTAAGCACAGTGTGTTTTTTTGTCGTAACGGGAAGAATCTTCAATGTATTTCAAAGTGACTTTTTTTGGACACATTTGTTTGACTGACTTGGATCTGAGATAGTTGTAGCTTATTTGACTTCCTGATTCGACGGGTGAACATTGATTTGGATCACCAAACATGTAAACCTTGGTGCCATATAATGTAAAAGCTTTGTAAATCATTGTAATCCATTTGTTAGGCACCATTGAAAATTCATCGATAAAAACAGTTTTGTCTTTCAAGTCCTTAAGATTAGTTTCTGTTGAACAACCACCCCATTCACAAAAGTAAGAATCAAATGTGTAACAAACATTTGGGTTGCCCCCCATTTTTTTCAATCTGTCTTTGACATTCTGAACGGCTTTATTTGTGTAACTCAACACCAAAGGCTTGTCAGTTTTTATCACCATTTTGCACAATTTGGTTGTTTTGCCAGAACCGGCTTGACCATTATAAATACAACCTTCACCGATTTCTGCTTTGTAACTGTCAAAGTCCATGTTTTCTCTGTAATGGCGTTCAAAGTAGCAGCATGGTGTGTCTGTGATATATGCTTGACCAATATTTTTGATGTCGAATTCAACGTCTTTTTTGTTTTTCAATATGCACCTTGGATTGGTGATAAATATGCCATCTGTGTTATAAGCATACAAAGCACTTTTTTCGCCAAAACATTTTCTAATCAGCTTCAAACATTCTAAAATTGCCTGTGAAACAACGAATCTGTTAACACTTGTGTTGTCTGTGAATAACCGTTCACATTTCTGTTCTTTGATCAAGTAGATTTCATTGTAGCTATCGATGATGATATTGCGCCCATCTTTGATGCCTTGGGTCCAACAAGCCATTGCTGTATCGTATTCTGTGCATGTGAACCCTGTATTTGTCTTGTTGTATTTTCTTCCCAGTTCACCTATAAAACTATTTGCAAGACGCTTAGCTTCGTTTTCTGGAAATGTCTCAAATACATGTTTTAAAAACGGCTTGAAAGTGTCAGGCTTGAGAGCTTTTCTTGAAACAATTTTGTATTTGATTTGCTTCTCTGGCATGGTCAATTCTTCAACCAAATAAGAAATCAAATCACCGCTGTAAAAACCAGCTTCAATTTTCAAAGGTGCTCCATAATTGAATAAAATTGTTTCTTCGATATAAAATTCGCCAGATTTTCTGAGATCACTTCTGCAAGTATATGGTTCTACTACGTCATGTATGCTATAAACCGGAATTGCGGTTTTGTTGTTGAGCAATACATTAGGATATGATTTGGATATATCAATGCTAACTACATCATCGGGTATGACTTCGGTTGTGCACCATTGGAGAGCCCTTGGATAATAATCGTCTAGCATTTCACGAGTTTGTACATTGTATGTTGATGGCGGCAAGTAACCACAAGTTTGTTTAAACAATGCAGAAGCCAAGCTTGTAAAAGTTTGATTTACCCATTTGAAGTCATGAGTTT
Source organism: Montipora foliosa (assembly GCF_036669935.1). Classification (NCBI taxonomy): domain Eukaryota; kingdom Metazoa; phylum Cnidaria; class Anthozoa; order Scleractinia; family Acroporidae; genus Montipora; species Montipora foliosa. Next base: position 1,602,437 of record NC_090878.1, on the reverse strand, counting down.
TATACAAACCGCATAGTTTATCACAAATAGATTTTCTGGTGTCATATTCATCGTTCAATAGAAACATGTTATTTCTGTGATCTATAAAACCATCCAACATCCCGTTGTTATTCCAATGCATGTATTCGACATAATAACAAGTGGAATTAATGTATGCATCAATAGCTTGCATCATTTTAACATCTTCGGGCAAAACTATAATGTTGTCTTTTTTTTCCAATTCATAAATGTCGTCAAATTTATTTAGTTTGTGCACAAATTCATGATTTCTAGACCATTTCATTTCAGACATGTATTTCAACAAGTCATCACAGCCTCCTTGATTTGCTTTGGCTGCTGTGATTTTCAATTTTTCATCTGTAATAGGAAAACAATGATGGTCTTTGACGATGTAAACCAAAAAAACATCACAATTGTGCTTATTGGTATGAGTTTTAAATTTTCTGTATGTGCTGTCATAAGCATGAATTGACACATTTGAATGGCAATATTTCGCCCAATCAATTAATTCTTTTGTTGTCATTCTTGGTGGATCAGCACAATATTTGAAGATTTCGTCTTTTAATTTTTTGTAATCATAAGATTTAAATCCCCTTTTGCCTCTCACCTGATCCCAAACAAAGTCAATGACACAACTGTCTGAACCGTATGATTTAGGTTTTCTTTGTTTGCTTAACAAATATGACTCCAATTTTAAACCAGCCATAAAATGATGAGCAAAAAATTGTGGTTCATATGTTATCACTCTTGCACCTATTTTTGTAATAACTTCAGCTGACAGCGGTGTATAATTATGGGATAGTAATGTATACATAAAGAATTTGTACATATCTTCAGCACTTAATCTTGGAACAGACATTTGAAATGGACCGAATGTTTTTTCTGTGATTTTGTCTTGAACCATATTTTTAATTGAAAAAAACACTGTAATAGAAACACGAACTCGCCTTCCACCAATTTTATTAATTCGATGTTCAAATAGAACTGAAAATGGTAAGTTTTTTCTTAAATCTGTCATTCTCATTTCTTGTCTTCTATATCTATTGAGTGAAACTCCGATTTTTTTATAAACTATATTTTCTTTCATACTATTAGGTGAGATATTTTTTCTCATTAATACTCTATATTGTTATTTTCTCTTTAAGTCATTAATGTGCGTTTAAGGAGGTCGAAAATTTTTAGTGGCATTAGTGCGTTTTTACCCCTAATGGTTGCAGAATGTGCTTTTTTACCCCTATAGAATTCGTGCGTTTTTGGCCCTACTAATTGCAATGCGAAGAGACCCCTACAAATGGCATTGCGTTTGTAGCCCCTAGTTAGTGAGTGTTGGAAACGTCCATCACTGATGCCGTAGTCATCAAGCCACGACCTATGGCCTTAGGTGTCTAGTGTTCTTCTTCTCAAGATTCTTGCCGTTCCCAACAAGGAGGCTTTTTGTAGTAATAACGTGCAATCTAGTCCAATTTTCTTCAACGATGTTTTCAAATTTTTGCTGAACGTCCCTAGTGCACCAATGACAATTGGTACGACAATTACTTGTCGGCAGCTCCAGATTTTCCCAATCTCTCTTTTTAATTCTTGGTATTTTTAAATCTTCTCTTGTTCTTTTTCCAGCACTCTTGTATCAAAAGGGCACGCGATATCTATCACGTAACATGATCTTTCTATCTTATCAATTATTATTATTATTATTATTATTATTATTATTATTATTATTATTATTATTATTATCATCATCAAACATGATAAAAATTACGGGTAGAAACATACTTATTAAAGACAACGTTTCGGTGTCCTCATTATTATTATTATTATTATTATTAATTATTATTATTATTATTATTATTATTATTATTATTATTATTATTATTATTATTATTATTATTATTATTATTATTATTAGGCTTTCTTTTGAGATTTTAAGGTCGGTACACATATGCGTAAGAGTTTCCAGTACACCCTTCCACAAAATTCCATAAGGGAATTTCATTGATGACTGCCGCTTAAACTCTATTAGTATTTTAGGATATTTTTAATATTTTGTAAAAAGATATCTTTTTAGATACTAGATCTCTCCCCCAAAAAAAATAGGGGGAGAAAAATGACCGCCAGAAATACGTCTGCGTTCGCAGGCTAATCGTTTGGAAGTTGCTCCTGTCTTCGCAGTGAGATTTGATTGTGTAACTGTTTTTCGATCGCGTGGAAGTTGCTGTTTTGTACGCAGTGAGAATTGACGCTTTCACAACGTATTTACTCTGTCAACATGTTAGAGCTGTTATCAGTTACACATGCCCCTCAACGACTTTTTTTCATATTTCGAAAGTAAAATTTAGGTGGACGTCAATCAAATGTTTCCATGACGATACTCCTGTTCTCTTGGCGGCAGTTGAATTCGTTATGGAAACATTTGATTGACGTCCACCTAATTTTTTTTTAACCTTTGCTTTACGCAAGCATCAAACAGAAGACAAGCGAATTTATGGAACCTTTCTTTACCGGCGTTTCGCCTTGACCCGCAAGTTTGTGTTTGAAAATCTTTCGCTTAGACCTTTTGGCAAACACCATTTAATCAGCGAGGTTTTGCCTTAAACACACCCTGTGCTAAGTTTACCTCCTTGGAACCTTGGATTGGACTTGACACCTATTAGACTATAAACTACGATTATCGGACATGACCTTACATATCAGGATTGACTCTGCTTATAAACCATTTTGTAAACCCTACGATTAATTATAAAAAACACTACACAAAATATTTTACAAAAATAACAAGTTGTGGATAGACCACGCATAAAAAAAGTATTGTTTCCTTCCCTACCCTTCTGCTTTCCTTCCAAAGCGATTGTCATCTACATCTACAATATGCCATTTATGTATTTCACCGAAACTAGCCAGTAAATTAGCCACTCGGCTAGGTTCGCTCGACCTTTTTTTTCGCTACGTTCCTTTTCGCTCTATAACCCCAACTGCGGAGCCTGGTCCCAGGCTACCGGTAAATTTACCCTAAACAGTTAAACACGCATATTATACAAGAAACTTTCATGCGTTTTTTTGAATTTTCTGTAGGAATATGATAAAAAAAGGCATTTGGAGTTTATTAGAAACCCCGAGACCGAAGGAAAAAAACACTCAAAACCACTAAATTAACAAATCTTGATCAAAAGCGAAAACCGCGAGCAGATCAAGTCCTAAGTTTTACACTCTCTTTCCTTTTGTTCTTAATCTTTACCCTCCTTAGGAGCCCATAACCATCGAAATCCCCGACTCCCCGTTGGTTCATTTTTTGGTTGCGCATAATTCCAAACCGATATAAAGAGCACTCTTAAGTAACTTTGGTTAAACTCCCGCTTGCAACCACTCAAGCACTAGCAAAAGCAAGACGTTTATTTTTTCAGAAAGATTATTGTTTATCGTATTTAAAGTTACCCATGCGCAAAATTGTTTCAAACTTGTATCTTAGTATGTTGAAGATCTTGGGTTGGTAACACCTATGTGAAAGTTGTTTTCTGTGGTATCTGTTGGTTCAACTCATTAGCTGTTTTTGTAGCTTTTTTTGGGCTTCTCCCCACAATTTCTTTTCCACTTTTCTGCTCTGTATATTCCATATTTAATCTTTTGCGTGTGGTTAAACATATCTCTGAAAAGCCGCTTATTTTATATCTCCTCAGGTGGATCTCTCATCCTAAACAGCGGTGAAGTACTTGAGATCAACACCACTGTTCCGTCCATTGAAAAAACTAACTGTACTCAGGACTGCAATTTCAATGCATCTTTGAAAACACGAAACTCCTCATTTGGCGACCATGTTGTTGCTAGCACAACGTTCAGTGACGACATTGAGTTGAGAAACGGCTCAGCTGTTAGAGTATATGGGATGTATGCTTTGAGCGTAACAAGTCAGAATGGCCACATTCTGATTCAAACTGACATTGATATGACTTGTGACAGAGATGTACTCAATACAACATGTCTGGGTGGATTTACACAGACATCAAAGGCTGATCAGGTGATTGGTGCCAATCTTTACAGAGGTAAGGATATAACAAGTTACTAGTAGTAATCGTAGATTATAGTGCCTTGGCGCCTTCGTGCCTTAGACCTGTCTCGGTTCCCATAAAGCATCATAATCCTTTTACTCTTAGACTGAGTTATGGGGAGTTAATTTCTCACTCTAAATTACTTGTGGACGAAATCCTGTGGTGTTTTCATTGAAATAAAACTTCTGATTCTTTCTCCATTCGTTGGCAATCTTCCTTTCAAAATTCAGAGAGATCGACCGTTCCGCGAATATTTTATAATTTTTTTTAGCGACGTGACGAAAGATGAACAGATTACGGTCAAGTTTGGGCATCGAGTTACGCGATAACAGATGCCAAACCATGATGTTCTTTTCTCAAAATTCCTCCGAATTGCAAAGTATCCTCTCAGAAAACAAGAACATCTAGAGGTATTAAATTTTGAGACCGAACGTTTGATCACACCACTTGGAATACTAATACGACAACACAACAATTGAGACGCTACAAACCTTTTTTTGACATTACTATCTTTCACACTTGCCATAAAAGCCATCTAGATATTTTTGCTTGGCTCTATAGAAGCTCTCTATGTAATTTTTCTCCGCGTTTGCGATTAAAATTGCCTGTTTTTCACCCTCCTGCGTGGACGCCATTTCGTCATTCGCAAGTCAGAGAATGATGCAATTTCAACCGATTCCGCTAAAAACTTTCCAGTGATTGACGAATTGTCATATCTCGTTACTGGCCATGTTTCGTGTCGATCGGAAATGCCTCCAATTTTTCCCGAATTTTTTCGAATGATTCATCGGCATGCTGGATGTTATTGTGACTTTTCAAAATGGCGCAAAACAAACGCTCGGAATGCTGGATGCTATTGTGACTGTGACGTTGTGACGTTTCAAGATGGCGCAGATTTGGAACCGACCGACAACCTCTTTCTCGATTTCTCGCGCTTGGAACATGCGAAAACACAGAACACCCATTCAACCACTCAATTAGGGAACGTCTCCTTTGTCGACGCAATTTCACAGATGGATGAATGGATGTTTTCTTGTTCGTAAAAGTTGATAACTTCTTCGCTCAAAGTGAAGATGCTACTGCCAGTCATTGATATCGTCATGGTTTCGGACATGTCAGACAATAATATTAGTAAATCTTGTTCACGCGCGAATCCGTGCGGCCGTTAGCGTAGTTAATAGGCCTTATTCACGATACCCGCCTTGTTAGTTTTCAAATTGTCATGCAAATTAGCCATGTGTTATGCTGGGGGGCAAACATTGGAAAAAAGGCAAATTGTGAAAAATCGGCTTGTCGAAATATTGAAATAACATTGCTTAAAGTCCATTTTAGTATTTAGAATTAAGTACCTTTTATAATAATTTTATATCTTTTGATTGCCTTTGACAGTTTCACTTTCTACTTTGTTAGCTACTCATTTTTCACTAAGAAAACGTCGAAGCAACTTGTGTAATCATTCTATTTTACTACTTAGGTGATAAACAGTCAATGAACGTGAAAAAAATCATCTGTGTGGCTAAGATGTTCGTTATAACCTCTCGAACGTGTGTTGTTTGCCCCCTCAGGAAGTGTGTAGCTAATTTGCATGATAATAGCAAATCCAATGTGGCGGCCATTGTGAATAAGGTCTATTAAAATTTCATTTTAAAAAAATCAGTTAAATGGCTTATAGATTCTTTATCCTTGCATTTGTCAACATTTTCTATTACATTCCCGGCCTCCTTCAAGATGATGCCTTTTTCGAAGCTTTTGTATCATCTGCACTCACTCGTGACAGAACTCATCAGCACACCAAGAGAAAAGTCGTATGTAATGTCCTTTATTTATGCAAAGGTTTCTTACAATGTTTCTTAGCCTCAACGTTTCAGAAGCTAGAGTCTTTCTTCTCACCTTTCGAAATTTGTTTGCTGGTGCTTAAAAAATTATTGTGTCTTGCACAAACCGTGCGGCGGTTTAGTGTCATCTGGGGTTTTCTGATGCAGCCCACAAGATTTCGACCGCTACTATTGACAACAGCGGACGTGGGTCACAGCTAAGTTTGTTAAGAATCACACAACTGTCTTCTCGCATCGGTGAATCATTTACTGGCGACTCAGTCAAGATCCTCTGGTAAACTGAATATTTGAGTTAAATGAATTATCTTTAGGTCAAGACAGGTGCATGTGAATGGAAATGACAATAAAGAGAAAGTCTCATAACGACCTCGTTCTTCAATGTACAGGCGGAGGCCCTGGAACTATGAGGCTAAAGGGGAATGAT
>NC_090878.1:1588641-1591141 GCF_036669935.1 Montipora foliosa | reverse complement strand
GTCATGTTGTTTCCGATGTATCGTCGGATATCCGAGTTTTAGGATTCGGACGGTAATCAGCGTAATTTATTCGCTTAAGGACCTCTTTCCGCTGTTGTTCGATGGCTCCAAAACTTCACGACAAACATCGCCTCTTCAACCAACCACGTTTAATTTCATTCAACACAATATCCACAATATCCACTGGCAACGTTTTCGAAACACAAAAAAACTGCTTTTGCAAACTTTCCTGTATATCAGCGGGATGTTTTGGGTTGGGGACATCTGACGGGAAAGATTCTTAAGAAATGTTGTTTCATTCGACCCACCAAAAGTGCTACTTTCCATTCGTGAATTTGTCCTAAATTCAACGTCGGCTGCAATCCTTTCAGCTGGGAATGTGCAGTGTCTCCTGGAACTGATTATAACATCAAATTCCGGAACAAGTATTATGCCAACTACAGTAGAAGCACATTGCTTGAATTTAGAAATGGTTTAGAGCGCTATCTCAACAACCCACCGTACAACAAAGCCTGGTGTACATATAGCTACCGATCCAGCATTCCAGCAGTCCAACCAAAGTGAAAGATATGAAGAAGCACAGGGAACAAAATGTCAACCACAAACCTGCCATTGAGCGCGACGATCTGCGCCGTCTGAAAGAAAGGGACGTTCTCAGTCCAAAAACACCACGAGGCCTCCTGTATAATGTCTGGTTTCATGTAACCTTGTATTTCCTACATTTTCGTGCGCAACAAGCTAACACTCAGTCGTCAACCCTTAATGAACAGCTTGTCCTCTCCATAATGGCATCTCATCATATTGACATGGGCTATTTGTACTCTTTATTGATAACGAAACTCTCTTCCAGCTGGAAAATTGCAATCAGTGGTGATCGACAATTCCAACTGTTATTTTCTCCTGTAAGAAATGAAAAACGGAATATCAACGAGACGTAAATTTTGCTCACTGAAACTGGCACTCTGGATGAAGTGGAAGACAGAATGTGAGAACATGGCAGGAAAGCCTTTTAGGTGAAAGTGGACTGACTCCACCAAGAAAGAAATAGAAATTGCTCAAAATGAAACTGTTTATATTTGCTCCATATTTGTAATTGTTGTGATTAGGATTTTTTAATTAAACCAATTTAATTCTCATTTTTCGTTGTCTCAGTGTTATCACAAAGTGGAGCAAAGAAAAATAAAAATGAAACTGGTTTGACTATTTTATAACCATAACCAAAACCAAAGGGAGGGAGGAGGATCCTAGAAAAAGAGACAGGTGTGCTCCATTGTGCCTTGACCGAAGCGGAATTAAAATCCATGACTCTGAACCACTTACAATGTTTAAAACTCTTTCTTCTCTTCTCTTCTCTTCTCTTCTCTTCTCTTCTCTTCTCTTCTCTTCTCTTCTCTTCTCTTCTCTTCTCTTCTCTTCTCTTCTCTTCTCTTCTCTTCTCTTCTCTTCTCTTCTCTTCTCTTCTCTTCTCTTCTCTTCTCTTCTCTTCTCTTCTCTTCTCTTCTCTTCTCTTCTCTTCTCTTCTCTTCTCTTCTCTCTTCTCTTCTCTTTTCTCTTCTCTTCTCTTCTCTCTTCTCTCTTCTCTTCTCTCTTCTCTCTTCTCTTCTCTTCTCTTCTCTTCTCTTCTCTTCTCTTCTCTCTTCTCTTCTCTTCTCTCTTCTCTTCTCTTCTCTTCTCTTCTCTTCTCTTCTCTTCTCTTCTCTTCTCTTCTCTTCTCTTCTCTTCTCTTCTCTTCTCTTCTCTTCTCTTCTCTTCTCTTCTCTTCTCTTCTCTTCTCTTCTCTTCTCTTCTCTTCTCTTCTCTTTATAATTTTCTTTCTTCTCTTTTTTTCTTGATTCATTATCTTTGTATTATGTCTTTGGTGTGGCAAAAATATAAAATAAATAACAAACAACAAAAACTAACCTGATCATAGAGTTTACCTTAGTAGCTTTCTTGCTAAAAAGCCAAAAAGTCAAACAAAAGTTTGTTGGAAAGACTATTTTAGTTCGTTTTAAGGCTTTGTTTTAGAAATTCTGATGATCACTCCATCACTTTTATGTAGGAATCCCGCCCCAAGAGTATCAATAAAAATCCTCAAAAAAAAGAAACGCATTTGAAGTTGAAATTTTAAACTAAACTAAACAAAATACACAAACAAAAGAACTCTTCCTTAAGAGAGTGGGATTGGTTGGCAACACAATACAATTTTAAACGCGTCGCAGTATAATACTCAATGAAAGCTGTTTTCACAAAATTCTGTTTTCGCGAAAGTATTTCTTTTTATAGGCGGTAATAAATGCTGGCTGAAAAAAACTACAAAGTAAAACATAGGTTTAGTTATCAAATAGTCCAAACGAATGTCTATCCCTGAGTAAGTGTTTTTACTGCAAATGCCCTAAATCGAACGCCCGATTGACATTTAACAAAGATAAAAAAATTAGTGGAACTTGAAAAATTGCGATTTATACAGCGGGGATAATTACTGTTTGCTCACCACCCTTGATTTGCGTTATTTGTTAAT
>NC_090878.1:1573641-1578641 GCF_036669935.1 Montipora foliosa | reverse complement strand
GTTTCACAGTTAAAGCCATGGTCATAGTTGGTCAGACAATCACCGCAAAAGTTTCACACCAGAACTGGTGCAAAGTTTCACAGCAAAAGCCATGGTCATAGTTGGTTAGACAATCACCGCAAAAGTTTCACACCAGAACTGGTGCAAAGTTTCACAGCAAAAGCCATGGTCGTAGTTGGTTAGACAATCACCGCAAAAGTTTCACACCAGAACTGGTGCAAAGTTTCACAGCAAAAGCCGTGGTCGTATGTGGTCAGACAATCACCGCAAAAGTTTCACACCAGAACTGGTGCAAAGTTTCACAGCAAAAGCCATGGTCATAGTTGGTCAGACAATCACCGCAAAAGTTTCACACCAGAACTGGTGCAAAGTTTCACAGCAAAAGCCATGGTCGTATGTGGTCAGACAATCACCGCAAAAGTTTCACACCAGAACTGGTGCAAAGTTTCACAGCAAAAGCCATGATCGTAGTTGGTTAGACAATCACCGCAAAAGTTTCACACCAGAACTGGTGCAAAGTTTCACAGCAAAAGCCATGGTCGTAGTTGGTTAGACAATCACCGCAAAAGTTTCACACCAGAACTGGTGCAAAGTTTCACAGCAAAAGCCGTGGTCGTATGTGGTCAGACAATCACCGCAAAAGTTTCACACCAGAACTGGTGCAAAGTTTCACAGCAAAAGCCGTGGTCGTAGTTGGTTAGACAATCACCGCAAAAGTTTCACACCAGAACTGGTGCAAAGTTTAAGATCAGGGAAAAGTTTACCGCGACTTTCTTATTACAAATTTATTGGATTTGACTTCAACAGTTTCAAGTTAAGCTTTAATTGCAATGGCACCAAATAAAACTCGACCGTTTGACTTTAACACCACACGGTGACACCAACCAGCAAAATGTAGATTTTTATGAGTCAAAAGTGATGTGCACATTGCTTCGTACAAACGTAATCGGGTAGTGTTATTGCAAAGACTGGTTGAGGCATCTTAAAGTTCTGCCAAGATATTTGAAACCTGTAGAATGGAACGTATGAAAATAGTCAGATTTTTCAATAAGGACCACAAGGGCCTAGTATTGAATTGCGCTGTCATAAACTGTTTTCTTTTTAACACAGAGAATTAAAAAGGAACTCTCAAAATTTGTCAAGCAACCTCTCCCATAAACATCTTCTCCTACGTCTCGCAAAAAAGGTTTTGTTTAGTTTAAAATCACATTGCAGGCAAAGAACCTTAATTTTAAATCAGTTCTAAATAAGGTTTTCACACGTTCTCTTTTTCCTAATTCGCTTTGGTATTTTTGTTTATAAGCTTGAAACAGAGGTCGATCAAGGAAATAAAACAAGGTCACTGGGTTGAAATTCAAGACATAATGACCCAGTGATGACCTACTTTAGACGCAACAATGCATTTATTCAATAAACAGGAAATAAATGGGTTATTGTATTTAACACCTACGCGACCTTTTCTGCAGGCGCACGTGATTCCCAACGAACAGTGTACCACGCCGACAGAAAATGGAGGATTGTATTCGGATAAAACTGAATGAGAAATTCCCGGGGGAACGTGTCAGATGAGATTTCGTTAACCTGATATTTGCAACTTTCTTTGCCTTGTTATTCACACACATGTTTTGTCTATTCAGAAAGTGATTAGACTGCTCATGAAAAGTTCTTAATAAAAGCTGACACCATTCCTTTTCAGCCCTTTGTGTTTGTTATTAGCTCAGTGTAGTTTCCCATATCTGCACTATTCCACTTTTGTAACGCAAGCGTAAACAATAAGGAAATTTAAAATAAAAAGAGCCTGTCTATACTCGCGGACAAACTTTGAATTGTCTTGGCAAAACGCAAACCGAAATTTGCCCCCTGGCAATTTTTATTACCTAAGCCTACATACACACTAGAGACAATTTGTACTTTGCACTATTGGTCAACGAGGGATTTGTCTTTGCCTTATCATCATCATACGCGTAAAAAAATTATTACTTGATTGGCAACAAATGATTGACAAGAAAAACACTTCAATGTTTACGGTCGACTTTAGTTCAGTCTTCACCTGGGGAAAACCTTGGTAAGCAGTCCCTCTGAAAAATTTCCACGAAATAATATAATTTTAGCGTACAGATGCTTAGGTACATGCAAATGGAAAAGACACTGCAAAAAGTTAATACGTCTTTAAAAAAAGGAGAACCAGAGATTGAAATTTACCGTCAAATACAATTCACGGCACAGACCTCAGTGAGCGTTGAAATGCCACATTTCAAGGCGAAACGTTGCTCTAACCTAAAGTAACAGTGAAAATGGACTCTCGATTTTGATGGGAAATTGGGTCTAGTACGCTTAAGAAGAACAAACATAAAATTCTCTTACCGAATGCGATCTTCAAAGATTAAAAAGATATCTGGCCATTAGCTCAACGCCTTCGAAATGACCGCAATTGAACGACGTTTCCCGCCGCCCAGAAAAGCCGCGATCTACAGGATCTAAAGGGAGAGTGTGTTTAAACAAATCTTAGTTTTGAATTTCTTCCCCTAAAACAACGTAACAATGTTTTTAGCTTCTCGTCCCCTATGAAGCAAAACCTTACACTAAATGAGATATGTGCAGTATTAAAATTGTGACCATTGTCAAATAGTTCCAACGGAAAATTCCAGCTTGGCCAATTACAACCACTTGAAATGAGATTTGAATGTGTTCTGCTAATGTTGTGCATTATTCAACGGAAAGACTATGCGTCTTCTATCGGTAGAGAATTGTTTTGAAAAAAACATTTTCCAGAGGCGTTTCCTAAACTGACTAGATCAAAAAAAAACCGTAACATTTTGCTTACCTTAACTTTTGGCTGACTTCACAGAATCGACCAGTTGCCTGTAGCCGCTAACTAGACAAAAAACCTAACAATCTAACGAAACAAGCAGGAGGTTTCTTCCAAGCTACAATAAGATAAATGTAAACCGAAAGCGAAACCGAACAATCAATACGAAACCGCCAGCGGTGCTGTGCGCTCAAATGTGTGTTGAAACTATTTCACAGGGATTCACAGCATGAGATAAGCCTTGCTTTATTGCAAAAAATGACACACCCCAGTCAATAATTAGGAAAAAAGATATTGTACTGGCAAAATTGGCGCGAGATCGCGTTTCACCTTTCTCGCGTGGCTTGATTTTCACACTCAATTAATTGCATGTTTCGCTCGCTCTACTATCCCTGGAAAATGAGGAACTATTAAACGGTGCGAAGATAGATATATTTTTTTATAGTGCAGTTACCTCGAGAAAAACGAACTCTACAAACTAGAGATTTTTTTATCTAGCCAGGACCCGCGTTGCAACATAATTTCCCAGCAAGCGTGGTGGTTATAAAGACTTTCCAGCAAGTTAAGTAGCGAATGTTCAATTTCCCAGCCAGCGCAATTCTGCCCTGTAGAGCGGGTATTTTGCAGAGCGGCTCCGACAATAATCAAGACTTCAACATTAAATGGACTATAATCAGCCGTGCAAGACCCTACAGCAACATTTCTAAACGACGCGACCCATACTTAACGGAGAAACTAATGATCATTACTGCAAACCCCGGCAGAATCCTAAATGAAAGATCAGAACTGATTTCCAAGTGCCGCCACGAAAACAAGTTCTACCTTCGGAACAATTGACTCAAAAACAATACTCTATTAGTTTTTTTCTCACACCTAATTGTAATTAGAACCGCACTGCCCTGCTTTTTATAATCAATAGACGCCGCGTGTATATATATAACTTGATAGGTTTATTCTCCATTAAATACTGTCTGATGAGTGCGTGAGCACGAAACTCGGAGTAACAGAGAATTTTGTCTCTTCGTTATATCTTCTTATTCAAAGCTCTACACTTAAAAAGTGTATTGAGCACTGTTTAACGGCATAATCAAACTTTTTTGGGAACTTGGCATAATTAACATTCATGATATGAACATTTAAAAAATGCAATTAAAAAATGGGGTCATCGTGCTTGTTTACGCGTCAGCAGGCTCTTGGGTATTTTTACTGATTACGTGTTAAAAGTTCGAATCACCTTCATACAGAATTAATTCTTGCATTGGTTACTTGAAAGATACAAAGTTTTATTTTGAAAATAAAGCTTCTTTTATTCACATAAGCAGTATTGCTTCATTTACGCCGTTTTTGATTGCCTGGTTGTAGGAATAGTGCACTTTTTGGGACAGTTCCGTGGTTAGCTTGAAGTCCTCGTCTTAGCCAAAATCCGCCCAGTACGGAACTGTTTTCCAAAAAAATTCATGTCTACTATCAACCTTTTTTTCTTCTTCAAACATGTTCTTTATTAGATTGTTCTTAGCAAATACCTGAAAAAAAATTCGGGGGTCACCGTGCTCGTTTGAGAGAAAATGAGCATTTATTTTCGCTATCGGGCTTAGTTTGAGGGAAATCTTGCGTTTTTTACGCGCACGTGCTCATGTGCACACGCTAATGACGCGAAAATCGTGCGCAGTAGGGATACGCAATGCAATACTAAGGAATTACCTTAAACGCTCCTGAACGGAGCACTAAATACTAATTGACCCTCACCCGGACATGTAGCCTAAATCCTACTATCCTACTTTCCTTAGCCCCCTCAAAAACCAATTTCACAAGAAGACCAAACTGCAACGGAGTCTCTTTGCCAGTCTTAATTCGCGTAGGCCAATATAGAGCGCAATATGTGATTGGCCCATCATATCACATTAGGTCAGAGGACATGTCTGCAACAGAGGCCTTAACTGCAATGGTACACGCGCGAACACGCGCGTATTCCGAAACTGAATGGTTCTTGCAGAGATAAACTGAAAACTAACAGTAGGAATAGTCTGGACTCGACTAACAGTGACATTTGGCGGCCGCGTACAATTTTGGCGCCATAATAATCCCAAAAGAACGCGTATTCTGTGTATTCGAAGTAACCGCTTTCTCTTTATTCCGTTCATTCTGCTCTCGACAGCAGAATGAACGGGATACTAACTGACTATCCCGTTTA
>NC_090878.1:1521141-1533641 GCF_036669935.1 Montipora foliosa | reverse complement strand
AGAGGTAATTTTTGCGATTTCACTTGTTAAAATCACCCGGTAAACCACACGACGATCAGGCTAATGGCGACAAAAAATAGTTGGCTAATCGGAATACGCTATTCGAGATTTAAAACAAGGACAAACGATCGCGTTGCGTCTAGGGTGAAAATGGGCCTTTAAAAGCAGACCTCGAAGACTTGAAGGTTCAAAGTCCTTGCTGTATTTTTGCTTCACACTAAGGCCGCTCAGTGATATTCGTTCAATTCTTTGGCTTCGATGTCTTCAGGATTTCTTTGCCCGACCGTGATTTTCTCTCAGAAATTCAACGAGTAGCTTCACATTTCTTGTCGTCTTAGCTCTTGTATTTTTGTTCTGTTTTTCGATAATATAGCTATAAATTGACTTTTCTAAATGCTCAAATTTCGTGGAGCCTTGAGCATTGCTGAAAGCATAAGTTTTTAGTACTCTTGGTAAAAAAGTTCTCTCGCTCTGGCGGCTTTGCAGGCATAGAGCTTGGACTAATTTGTTGAATGAAATCAGTGATATGTTTTGACAAGTCACTTCTGATTGGACGAAATGCTTTTTGCACGTGTGAGAAAGCCATCTTGCTGCTGTGATTGGCTATCTGAATTAATTAAGCGGGATTTCGTATGAAGAAAACTGTGAGTAAATCTCAGTTTGTATTTAACAAGACGCCTGGGGCGTATACTCGGATTTGGGATTTTCTGATCGTGTGAAATGAATTGCTGTAACAGTTTCATGTTAAAGGTGAATGCTTGTAATTGACATTTTCAAGCAAGAATTAGCTTCTTAACTCCCAGTGGCCACATATTTTTACTCTGTTTAACGCCAGTAGATTTTACTCGTCAATGGGGGCCTTCTTGGGTCTTAAACATTTAGGTTCAGTCAAAAACTGTCCCTCCACTAAGTTGTTTGTTTCATGTCGCCCGATGTGAAAGAATCAGAAATCTGGAATTCAGCAAATATGAGGCTTTGGAATCTGGAATCCAGAGCGTGGAATCTGGAATCCATTGTATGGAATCCAGAATCCACATATTTCGATGGATAGGGGATCCATTTCGTTGGAACCCGTGAGTTTGGAATCTGAAATCTACGACTCGGGATTCACTATTTAGGATTTGAAGTCGAGGGCCACCTGGATTCCTTTAGCCTGCACACAGGCTCTCTGTGCGTAGAATGACGTGTGGTCAGCAGCTGGGGAATTGGAGCGAGCGGGGAAAAGGATTCCCAAGCTGTTGACCGTGCGCCATTCCACGCAGGTTACGATTCCTTTACATAGGGCGATTCATGGCATTCGCGTAAGTACTGCATTCTGTATAAGCAAAAGCAAGGTTGAATGAAAGAGAAGGTAATCACACATGGCAATACGGCAAATATAATCTACGCAAAAGGGCCTAGAAACTGCCAAAAAACTAAGACAACCTGATTTATTGTAAATAAGATAATTTTTTATTTGTTTACAAATGCATTCAAGTCCACGTTCAAGTCCTCATATGCATCTTCAAGTCTTAGTAAATGTTTGGCTTTGCCAAATAATGGGGATTTCGCGAGAAAAAAGTCCCCCAGGGATGGGGAAATTTAGGAACTTTGAAATGCCCATTTACCAAGTCCCCACATCGGCTCGGGGTCCCCCCACTCCCCTTCCCTTGTGGAAACCGACAACAAGTGCATAAACAGCACTTGATCATAGAAGTACAGGAATTCTACAGAATTTGTTGTGAAAGAAAATAAAATAAATGATACTGGACTGAGTTCTTAATTAGGACTCCACTAATGGTCCACTGTTGCTCCGTTCTGGGACATGTTTGTTACTATGCACGGGTACATGTACGTTATTAAACACGACCAAAAGGAGATACAGGAAAGATATCGTTTACGTCACCTATTGTCATTAATGTGCCAACCAGAGCCTCATTGCCTGTCGAAACAAAGAGTCTTTTGTTCCTGTGGTTGGCACATTTGAATAACAAAAACAATGTTTGTAAACACATGCATTGCATTTCGTCGTTGAATTGGATCGATTTGGATTGACTAGTCAGATTACAAATATACTGAATAGTTCCGTGGCTCTTCAGCAGTGTTTACGTTTGCACTACGAAGCAGTTGCTTGAAGCTGAGTGCAGATTGGGTCAAACAGTATTACTCTCGAAGTACATTCGGATGTCAGCTAGGTTATTAAATTGTGAGTTAGATAAAGGTAGGAACCACTGCCCTTCGTATGGAGCGATCAGTAGTTTGCGTGACTTCTGCCGTTCCATAAAACACTTCATCTCTAGTCCTGGAACACGCAAAGAAATAAAATGCTAGATACTCTGTGCTAAACAGTGAATTTCGATGCGAACTTCTCATGATGTGCTGTGTATGGACAAGTAATTTCTTCAAAGCACAGGAGCCGGCGCCGGCGATCATGACTTTATGTTGCGGAATAGACCAGTTCATGCTCTTGAGTGCATCATGGGTAAAGCCTGGTTTCTTATGATCTGCAACGGTCTGCGATTAGACTGCGAGCAATCTCTCTTTTGCTCTAGAATCATGGAAACGAACGCGTACGTTGAACTTTAATGGCTGAAACTGCGGGTCGCTAATATCGCGGGCGTTAGTTTAGAGTGAAAATAGAGACTGCAATGGTTTCATGTTGCGTTTTGGTATCGCGGTGCTCCGGTGACGGAGTGTTCTTATTGGTTGATATCGGGCGAAGCGATGACGCCGACTTTGATAAATGTCAATCAACTCTAAATTCGCGGTAATTTGGAGGCCGTTTACGATGAGAATTTGAAACAAGAACAGGAGCCGCATTCGCTCTTCTTAGTTCGTCTTGGAAGACGAACGAAAGTGGATAGTTCGTCCAGACGCATTATGCGTCTTTTGCCCGTCTTTATACTAGACGAATTTAACAGACGCGGAAAAAATGTTTGCCCAAGTTCGTCCCAGACGGATTATGCGTCTTTTATGGTTCGTCCCGTCTTTACACTAAACGGATAACATGTCTTGAGCGACGCATAATTCGTCTGGACGGATTATGCCTCTTTAGTATAAAAACGGTCATTCTGCCCACAAGTTTCATTAAAAGATTTACTAATCAAGGTTTCACTGTTGTGAAAAGTGTTATCGACGCTGTTGTGCCAACCGTGATCGTTATTATTATGTCGTATCGCAAGGATGTTGCGATTATCGCTAAATCACAGAAATACTATACACCGATTTACAGGTACTATTTTCCGATTTTATACCACTACGATTTTTTACCTATTTTACGAGTAAAGCCTCCGAATCTACCTATTTTACCATTGACGTCTTCAATTTGCTTTAGATTTTCATTTTCCAATTCTACGATTTCACCTTACACGTAAAAAGCTTTTGAAATTATTTTCCAATTCTTCCGATTCAAAGATGGCCAAAATAATCTAGCAACAGTTGGCTTTGAAAAGAGGATTGTTTCCCACTGTCGTTTCACCAGAAATTAAGGATTAAATACCAAGCATGTATGCCTTGCTTCCATCATCATCTGCGGTAGTCTTGAAGACTTTTGATTTCGAACTGTGAGGCGTGTGGTGAATCACTGGCGAATTACATTCGCTTGAATCTTCCTTCGGTGATATCGTTTCCTTTGTCCTGGGATCATCTGTTGCTCTTTCACATAAGGACAACGCGATTAACTTTGAAATGTAGCAAATCCAAGCTTCTCCAAAGTAAAGTTCAGGGAACGCAATTCTACTCCTTTTCGACATTAGACGCTAAAAATAGTATCCATGCTCAAGTACGATGTCTTCTGAAGGCTCACCGGCCCTGTTTTTCGATGAAAAGTTGCCATAAATTATGTTGAAGGAACTCTCAGTAAACTAACGGGTAAAATTCGAAGTAGACGGCTTTTTATTTGTTGCTGTTCATTTAGCGTGGAATCACCTTACCGTGTAGCATGATATTTTTGCTGGACTTTTATTTGCGGATTTGAAAAGGAGAGAGGGAGAGCTCTTACCGGAGTAGTTGTAGTAAGAGTGCTCAGAGAGTTCAAAGTTATTAAAAGATCCAGGGATGAAGAAGTCTCAAAGAGAAAAGACTCAAGACGAGAAACTAATGTGAAGACCTTTTGTCAAGTGTCCAGTTCGTGACATATTTGGATTGCATAGAAGAGCTAACGAGTAGACAAGACCGACGAAGAAATGGCTAAAGCAAAATCAAAAACCAGATCTGGAAAAGAATTCCAGGAAGAAAACGAAAACGAAGATTTGGAAGAATTTGCCCCTATGACGAAAGAGAAAGATAGTTTAAAGGAAAGTTGACTCAAAACTGAAATAATTAGGAATGGCAGATTTTATAAAATGTATGCAGTTTATGTTACCAAAAGAACGAAGGGAGGAAAAGGAAAGATACGAAAGAAAAATAAGAGAAGAAAAGGAAAGATATGAGAGGGATAGAAGACTAGAGATGAAAAGGCAAGAAAGACCAGAGAAAGAACGTCGTGAAGAACGACAGGAAGAGAAACAAAGACTATAAGTAGAACGCAAAGAAACCAGAGAACGATTGGAACAAATGGAGCTGCAGAAAAAAGAGGAATTACAAAGGCTAGAAAATGGGATGAACTTGAAGGAAGTAAACATGACCAAGTTGAACCCATAGCAAATACCTTGAATGGCCGAAAGAGAAATGGGTAGTAAAGCTGGTATCTTGTTTGACTGGTAAAGCCCAAGCTGTTTATGCTGTCATGTCAGTTATGGAAAGCAATGATTATGAGATAGTCAAAAAGTCAAAAAGGCCATACGAAAGAGGATTGACAAAGAAATCAAGAGAAGAGAGTTACAAACAAATGTATGTTAACCTAAAGGACTTGTTTAGAAAATAGACAAAACCAGATGGAAAGACAGTTGAGGAGGTCACAGAAGCAATCATTATGGAACAGTTGGTAGACACGATGCCCCCTGGAATACAAATATGGGTTAGAGAGCATAGACCAAAAACTGTTGTGGAAGCTGCAGAGCTTGCTTATGGCTATTTTGATGCACGTAAAGGAATTCAGAATGATTTTCAGAGAAGACCTGAAAAGCCAGTCAACGGCAGTTTCCAACGATAAGGGGGAATAGAAAAGGCTAATAATCAACAAAAAACAGCAACATGTTATCAAGGAGACGTCGAAGTGGACCACCCATCAGATGCAGAGGATGTAATAATGAACAAGGTTATCTTGAGAGATTCTGCTCAAAAGTAAAAAGGACGGAATATCTGTCAAAGAGGAACGACAAGTGCCTTTACACAGATTTCATAATACCTGGCCAGATTGATGGACAGAACGTTGAAATGATTCTGGATTCGGGATGCGACTTGGTGAACCCAAAGAGGAACAATCATCGTGAACGCAGGCATCTTCGATGTATCCATGACCACAATTGCGATCTTCCAACAGCAGAAGTCACGAAACCGGATATGTCAGAGGAAGATTTATTTGGGAAGGCACTAGAATGATATCCGATATTATGTCTTTTACTAAAGTGAAAAATATTCCAGGCCTGGCCGTTTTCCTAGACTTTGAGAAAGCTTTTCATTCCATTGAATGGAAATACTTGCAAGTGTTCAACTTTGGTCCAGTTGCGTCTTGAACAACGGTTTCGCAACTAATCACTGTAACCTACAATTGTAGGTAGAGGAGTCAGACAAGGTTGCCTTATTTCTGGTATCCTGTTTGTAATTGGCACAGAAATTTTAAGCAATGCTTTAAAACGCTCTCATAAGATCAATGGAATTCCGATTAAGGAATTCCATACAGTCAAAATTTCCCAATACGCGGATGATACGACAGTTTTTGTAACGGACATGCAGTCAGTGCATGATCTCTTTCATCTATTAAGCCAATTTGAAAACTGCTCTGGTCTTAAAATAAAGCAATCCAAATTGGAATTGTTATGGCTTGGATCTTTGCGCCGCAGAAAAGACTCAGTGCTAAACTTAAAACGTAGCGACGAACCTATTTACGTCCTTGGAGTGTACTTCTCATACTGTGTAACAATGAAAAACGCCAACAAAAAAGAACTTCTTTGATAAGTTAAGCCTACTCCAAAAATTATTAAACATCTGGTCCTCTAGAGACATATCAATTTATGGCAGAATCAATATCGTTAAAACCGTCGCGTTTCAAAATTAACGTTTATTTGCAACATAAATGTCCTAAACGTATCAAAATGTCCTAAACGTATCTCACGACATACCACTAGCGATCCATCTCGACAGGAAGAAACCCTACAAAGAATAAAACGAGTCTATTAGCCAAAGATGACCAAAGATGTGTCAACGTACTGCAAGACCTGTGAAACATGCCAGAAACCATCTAAGCATGCCACAAAATTCAGAGCACCTATGCAGGCTATGCCAATAATAAAAGATCCATTTACAAGAACTTCAATGGATATAGTTGGTCCCCTAGAACGCAGCAAGGGTGGGAATATGTAACATCCATAGGTAAAGATCGTTATAGATTTAAGCCAAGTTTTCTGTCTTTCTTGGAGTCATCTCGGCTATAAAGCAGTTGTGGGAAACAACTAATGGGAAAAACTTAAGCGACGTTTCGGACTACAAAACGTTTTGTGAAAAGTTCTGATGGCAAATAAACCAAACAGAATAGTGTACCAAAAGCTTGTGGAAAAAAAAGAAAACAGCCCTTGAATAGTCAGATGAAGTGGTCAGCAGATTGCCTAATTGAACCAAACGAAACTGCTGACTGGGTGGCCGTGTATCGAAAACCCTTCGAATGTACCAGAAATCTCTAAACTTCTAGTATTTCAATTTAAGCTTTTTCACAGGCGATTAGCCACCAATAATTTTCTGAAAAAAATAGACTTTATTGATAACGATCTCTGCAGTTTCTGTCAACGGGAAGAGGAATCACTCATTCACTTACTCTGGACTTGCACCGTAACGTCCCGTTTTTGGGAAGCTTTTAAGGAATGGCTGATTCGTGACAAAGCTTTTACTACGCTGAAAATGTCACCATCATTAGTTGTTGGTCTAAAGCCTCAATTAATGCAAAACAAGAATCACTACTTTTTATTTTTGGTCGCGAGGTATTACATTTGGACCTGTAGAACAAGCAGTCAATGCCCTAAAATAGAAGGCTTCCACCCATTTCTCTCACATTACAATCCCACGAATTGTAATTGAAAGAATCTAATTAATTTTTGTGTTGCAAAAGGCTTTTTTTTCTTCTTTCTATTTTGCATCATTTTTTTGTATGTTGTAAATTAATACCGTTTGTTTGGTAAGTAGGGTAGGAATCGTAAGTACTGTTAGTATTGTAAATATAGTAAGTATTGTTAATAATTTTAAAAAAAATCCTGGTCATCCTGGTCAAAAATAAAGTCAGAATCCCAAGGGGTCTGCATTAGAGTTTGTTTAAAAAGTTCAGCATCAAACATTTTCATGTTGCGGTATTGTATATAGTTGTTGATCTTTCTGGCGTCACGTTGATTACTATATTTTCTCACCGCAAACAAAGGTAAGTGATCAGCAAGTCCAACAACAGGACAAACAGTATTTTGGATCCTATGGGAATGGTTTGAATAGATATGGTCCAGACACGTTCCGCTCACCAGACGTGTTATTTCAAGCACAACGGTTGATTAAGATTCATAGCCATTAAACCTTTGCTGAGATAATAGATTATATGATGCTTTTTGAATTTAAGCCGATCAAGTGCATTAATGTTCCAGTCTCCAAGTAAACTAAGTTCTTTATTCAAAAGATAAGCTTGTTCAATGTTTTTTTCAAGGCGAATATCTGAAGAATACCAGCGTGGGCGATTAATTACAGAAATAAATAAAGATCTGTTCGACTTAAGAGGGAGAACTTCCAACCAAATTACTTCTAAATCCAAATTCTCAAGGTCGTCCCTGCGTTTCAACTTCAGTCCTTCGTTAACAAACACTAAAACTCCACCACCACATCGCGATACTCTATAACGGCGACAAATCGATAAACCAGGAACAGCATACAGCACATCCGGAATGTCTGGTTTTAACAAAAGTTTCGGTTAGAAAAAGTATATCAACTTGTGGGCTACCGGACTTTCCAATCAGAAAACGTTTGATCTGGTCAATTTTTTTCCGAACTTAGGCGATTAACATTCCAGTGACCAATCTTCAGTACTTTGTCGTCCAGGCCAAGATCGAAATGAGGGGAGATATCATTGCAGTTTTCCAACATAATTGAGGAATCGAAGATATCATTTTGTTGGTCAGCGGCTACTCGCACGATCATACGTAGGGGAACGTCGATATAGTGCCGCCATATTGTATGTATTACTAAGAATAAAGGAAGTTCTGTTACTAATACCGGCCCCCAGACTTGGTGTCAGAAGTGGGGAAACACGATAGCGAACCTTAAAAGACCGGAGCTCAAACTTGTGGGAAATGTGAGCGAAAATTTCAAAAACTTCGAGTTACGATTCAACGATTACTGTGTACAAGCCAATTACCGCGACCTCGCTAAAGATCCTGTTGCAGAACGAGCCGCTCATTACAAGAGTCCTCTACTAGAAATTTCAGCGTTACGATCTGCACTTCCAGATGAAGCTTTGTCCGTGGTCAGATACACAATCGAACCTCAAATTCCAGACGAAGATAAAAAGAAACCCTGGATTTGGATGGATAAACTACGAGCCCATTACACAGGCAGCACAGGAAGTTCACTCCTGACCGATCGATACAAGTTTTGGACCTCTTCACAAGGCCTTCACGAGTCCATTCAAGAGTGGGAAGTTAAGGTGAGACACGCTGGCAGCCTATGTGGCTATGGCGATCTTAGTGATGAACTTTGTAGAGACAAATTTATATTTGGGTTGAGTGAGGATAACATACGTACGGAGTTGCTTAAAACACATATAAAACCTGACAACTCTGAGAAGTCCCTGTCCGATGTAGTCGCCGAAGCGAGAGCTATTGAGTCCGCCAAGCAGACAAACAAGTTAATTGCAGATTCGTCCAAAGGAATCGACGAATATGTCCACTGGACGGGTCTTAGACACAGTCAGATGAAACTTCGCAGGGAGCCTGGTACCTGTTTTTGGTGTGGAGATCGGCGTGGTCCACATCCATGGAAATTATGTCCAGCTAATGGAAAGACCTGCACCAGCTGTGGTGGAAATGACCATTTTGCCCGTGTCTGCCTAGAAGACCGCAAACTTCCAAGCCCCAGTATCAGACCTACTTGGAGACCACAAGGCAGGGGCCTTCAGGGCAGCCAGAAACGTGATCCACGTACAAACTTCCGACCAAGAGATCTGCATTACACCGAGATGTATGCCACAGCAGAGGACCACGCATCCTCCTATGACCAAGATCACGACTATATATACTCTTTGGGCACACAAGTTCACAGCATTGCATCCGTCGAGAAGTCAAAACGATATTTCACAAACCTATCACTTTCAGCGACGGGCCGGACCTTCAAGCAATTAAAGTTCCAAATAGACACTGCAGCAACCTGCAACACCATCGCTGCCAGCACCCTGCGCTCTTTCTTCCCAGACAGCAAAGTAAAGCACTCCCCCTACCGCCTACACCCCTATGGAAACTCCAAGCCACTTCATCCTGTTGGTCAGGTGGAACTCTTGTGCGAAAAGAACAACAAGTTTGACACCCTTATCTTTCAAGTCCTGCCAGACTCCTGCATTGGCATCAAGCCAGCACTTCTGTCTGGCAGTGACAGCAAAAAACTGGGCATAATTAGAGTGCACGCGGACGAGACTCATTCCCTTCACTCATCAGCAGACCACAATGCGAGTCCCAAACACTATGACCTTCCTGGCACACAACAGCATACAGTACCATGCGAAAACAAGGTGAACCCTACGGCATGCAACCATCTCCAGCAACTCCACGAGACCACAGCCAGCCCGTGCAATCCACCACCATCACCTTCGGCTCCAATTACTATTCCTTCAAACCGCCGACTTCCCCCGCCAGGCCAGCTGCAACTTCAGGACATCACACGCCAGTATGCTGACACATTCGAAGGCCTTGGCCGGCTTGGTCCACCTGTACACTTTCAGATTGATGACAGTGTCCAGCCCGTTCAGATGCCCGTCCATCGAATACCGGTAGCGAAAAGAGCAAAAGAGAAAGAAGCCTTAGCTCGTTATGTGCAGGCAGGCGTCTTGGTCAAAGTACATGAACCAACCCCATGGTGTTCGAATGAATTAATAAGAGAGACACCCAAAAAATTCCGCGTATGCATCGATCCAAGCCAGACGGTAAATAAGGCCATCCAGCGTCCGAAACATCAAATGCCCACGCTAAATGAACAGCTTCATAAGCTTAGTGCAGCCAAGTGCTTCTCTCTAGTGGACGTTAAAGAAGGCTTCCTCCACATTCCCCTAGATGAGGAATCCTCATGGATGACAACCATGCATACCTCATACGGCAAATACAGGTGGCTCCGTCTCCCATTTGGTATTACTAGTGCACCAGACGAGTTTCAAATGAGGTTGACATCTGCATTGGAAGGCCTGGATGGGATAATATGTATAGCCGATGACATCCTTGTGTATGGGGAGGGCAACACCTTCGAGGAAGCCCAGGCTGACCATGACCGAAGATTCATCGCCTTACTGGAACGTTGTAACCAAAAATCCATCAAGCTCAACGCGGGCAAACTGCGCTTTAAGCTTAAAGAGGTCAAGTTCATGGGCACAATTATCTCGGATAATGGTTTGAAACCTGACCCAGACAAAGTAGCGGCAATAACACAGATGGCCACACCGCAGAACAAACCAGCACTGCTTCGCTTCATAGGCATGGTTAACTATCTTTCGCCCTTCTGCCCCAACCTAAGCTCTGTGATTCAACCCTTACGCATGTTGACCCAGGACGCTGTACCATTTTCATGGTCCATGGCTCAAGAAAAAGCCTTCAACAAGGCCAAACAACTGATTTCGTCCGCCCCAGTCTTAGCCTATTATGATCTTCGGAAACCAGTTGTCCTCCAGACGGACGCCAGTGATAATGCTGTCGGCGGCGCCCTTTTACAGCCCAGTGATGACGGCAAACTACAACCAGTTGCCTTCACCTCGTCAAGCATGAATCCTACAGAACAGCGCTACTCTCAGATCGAGAAAGAGTGCCTAGCAATCTGCAACTGCTTCGAAAAGTTTGACCAGTGGCTGTATGGCAAGACTGACATTGCAGTCCACACAGATCACCAGCCATTAGAAACCATTATGAAGAAACCACTGAACAAGGCACCAGCCCGCCTACAACGAATGCTTATGAGATTACAGCGTTACCAGTTCACAATAACGTACAAGAGAGGACCGACTCTCTACCTGGCAGACACACTCTCTCGCGCAGCCCTCCCCCACCTCATCACAGCCCGAGTACGGGACTTTGATGTTTTCAGAATGGAGATGGAGTCCGATTACAACACACGGAATCCGAGACTAACGGAGATCACTGAAAACCAGCTACGTGAGGAAACTAGCAAAGACACCACACTGAACACCTTATACAACGTCATTGTCAAAGGGTGGCCAGCAGACAGAGCAAGCATCCCCGAGAATCTGCGGCCCTACTGGACTTATAGGGACGAACTGTCAGTGAAAAATGGCATTATTTACAAAAGCGCCCAAGTTATGGTACCTCACTCGATGCAAAAGGACATGCTTCGCAAGATCCACGCCAACCACTTTGGTGGGGAATCGAACATACGTATGGCACGTGAAGTCCTCTTTTGGTCCGGCATGCGAAAGTCCATCCAAGACATGTGTGATGCGTGTAGTACTTGCGCCCAGTATGGTCATTCTGCACCAAAAGAACCAATGAAATCCTTACCAATACCAACAGGTCCCTGGCAGATAATCAGTCAAGATCTCTGTGAGCTGGAAAAGCAAAGATACCTAGTGACTGTTTGCCATTTCTCTGACTGGATCGAGGTAGACAAGCTAGAAGATACCCTTTCCTCCACAGTCATTGACAAAACAAAAGCTCACTTCGCGAGATATGGTGTTCCGGCAATCTGCCACACCGATAACGGTCCACAGTTTATCAGTGAAGACTACAGGAAGTTCTCTGTCGAATACGGATTTAGGCATACCACATCATCCCCTTACCACCCTAAGGGTAACGGAAGAGCAGAGGCTGCCGTCAAAATTGCAGAATCCATGTTAAAAAAGGCTGATGACTTCCACAGCGCCATGCTGATATACAGAAACACACCACCTCAAGGTCACACCTACTCACCAGCCCAGCGCATGCTGCTACGACGCACCAGAACCACACTCCCCACCACCGATCAACTCTTGAAACCCACCATGCTAAACTTTGAACTCGTTGAGGCGGAGATCTCCAAGAAAAGACGCGATAGCAAGACCTACTACGACAAATCAGCTAGTGTCGAACAAAGACCACTTGTCACTGGTACCTACGCTTACGCCAAACCACCTCCGCACCAGCGTGGGAAACCATGGATCTATGGAGAAGTGCTCACCCATGAAAACCCTCGGTCTTACACAATCCGCA
>NC_090878.1:1506141-1516141 GCF_036669935.1 Montipora foliosa | reverse complement strand
CCTACATGTCGGTGGTATGTTCTGCTTGTCAATGCGTGCTTTAATACTGTTCGTTCTCTAGGCGTAGTCTTGGGCAGCAGTTATCAAACCTCCTGTCTCTTTCTTAAACTGGCCTCTACATAGCCAACTCCATGTGCGATGTTCTCTGACATCTGTCATGGCCTTGAAAAATTGACCATGGAGGAGCTTCTCTAGTAGCTTTCTTTTTCTTTCTACTCGCACGGCAGCCAAACCCTTAAGAACCCCACTTCTTTTCTTCTCTTCAACACATTCATTATTATTATTATTATTATTATTATTATTATTATTATTATTATTATTATTATTATTATTATTATTATTATTATTATTATTATTATTATTATTATTATTATTGGCTTTTGGGAACACCAGGCCAAAGATCAGCCTTTTTTTGTGTTAGAATATGTCACCCGAATGCTGAATTCTACAGGGACCTATAACCACAACAGATCTACTGTTTGCATGAGACCTAGAAAAAGCGCCAGTACTCAAGTCGAGTCCTTTCATTCGAACATGGAACATTTATGCCTCTAATTTTCACAACCTCCGGTGGGATGGGAAAGGAATGCTTCATCTTCCTTAGACGGTTAGCAGAGTTCATCACAGTAAAGTGAGAGGAGGACTATGCTAAGACAATTGCTTGGATCTGTACAAGTACGTCATTTGCACTCCTTAGATCCGCACTGACTTGCCTGAGAGGATCAAGGACTGTAAAGCGAGTGTCATGGGATTTTAGGAATGCAGATATAGACGTCGAGACTATTGAAGGAGCTATTAAACAGCAATTTTTAAGTAGTATTTTAATACGTTTTAGTCCAGATGATTGCTTTTTGAATTTTAGAAATGAGGACTTTTTGTACACCACCAGTATAAAGAATAGTATTTTATATAAATTTGATCCTTAGATCCGCACTGACTTGCCTGAGAGGATCAAGGACTGTAAAGCGAGTGTCATGGGATTTTAGGAATGCAGATATAGACGTCGAGACTATTGAAGGAGCTATTAAACAGCAATTTTTAAGTAGTATTTTAATACGTTTTAGTCCAGATGATTGCTTTTTGAATTTTAGAAATGAGGACTTTTTGTACACCACCAGTATAAAGAATAGTATTTTATATAAATTTGTAATTTATTGTAATGTCTAATTAAGCTTGTTAAGATTTTTATTTTATTATAAAATATTGTAAGTTGAATGAAAGAATAAATTATTTTTAACATTATTATGACTTGTAATCCTTGGTTTGCCTGTTTAGTCTCTGAAGCACCGGGTCCAACCCATGGGCCTTATAGGTACCAAAGAGTTCACTTAATTGACAGGACATTTCTCAAGATGCGAGCTGATCCCAGAGGAGTAATTTTTTGGCGCTCATCACTGACTGTGCCTGGAATTTTAACAACGTACTTTTCCAATCCCTTCCTAATGACCCCAAGTGCACCAGTGACAACTGGTATCGCCTCTATTCCCAATTTCCTCATTCTGGCGATCTCAATCTCTAAGTCTTTATACATAGCGAGTTTCTCGACTACCTTAACGGATGTATTTCTGTCTGATGGGACTGCCATATCTATAATCTGGCATTTCTGATTCGTTTGATCTCTAATTATGATATCTGGTTTATTAGCCGCTATTTCCCTGTCAGTATAAATTGGCATATTCCACAGAATCGTTGCTTGTTCGATACAACAGTATCTGGTTTGTGGTCCTACCATTTGTCAGTTGCCTTGATATCATAGTTCTGGCACACCTTCCAATGGATGTATGATGCTGCGTTATCATGCCTCTGAATGTATTCAGTTTTGGCAGGTTCTGGGCAGCCAGATATGACGTGATCGACAGATTCATCAAACTTGCCACACATCCTACATAATGGGTTAGTGCCATCTTTAATGATGTTGCTGTGTTTAATGATGTTGCCAGGCTTTGATCCTGTGTGGCAATAATTAGCCCCTCATTCTCCGCTTTTAAGCCACTGCTCCTTAGCCACTGGTTAATTCTGTGAAGGTCCACATCTGCATCTTTCATTCTTTTGGGTACCTTACCTTTCCACAGTTTAGATAGATGTTCTTGAGCTTGTTGTCGGGCTTTCTGCTTTGTTCTTTTTGCATGATGCGTGGGAAATTCGTCTGCTTCTCTAGGTAATTCAGATAAATCAAACTCCCTAAAAAACTTTTGTGCCTATTTCTGAGCAGAGTAATTCTTTTTGGCATCGTGCTTTTGTAGGAGCTTTTCAGGAATGTGTTAAGGCCAATCGTGGCTATCTTGTAGTTCATTTCCAACTGCATAAGGCCTCTTCCTCCATACTTCCTAGCAACATAGAGTCTATCTACATCCGACTTTGGGTGGTGCATTTTATGCATGGTGAGAAATTTTCTAGTCTTTGCATCAAGCTTTTTTACCTTGCCTACTTTCCAATCTGTATTATTATTATTATTATTATTATTATTATTATTATTATTATCTCGTTTTCCCACATTGGATTTCCAATGGAACTTCAGTACTCCAGGAAGCTTGGTGACAACAAGTCTCCTCAAACTTCTAGGACCTTCCTAAGAATCCTTGCCGTGTTCAGAATAACACTTTTCAGAAGCTCGTCTATCTTGGTCTCTATACCAATATTTTCTAGTCTCCTCTTTAAATCCTCTGGAACTGTTCCAAATGTTCCGATTACAATAGCAATTACCATTGTTTTCATTTTCATCATTTTCATTATTATTATTATTAATATTATTATTATTATTATTATTATTATTATTATTATTATTATTATTATTATTATTATTGTGTTAACGATGAAACAACAACAATGATATTGAATGTAAGGAGAAATGTAGACTCGGAAAAATATCCGAGTCCCAGATGGGATTTGAACCCACGACCCTCCGTGATCTAGTCGGATGCTTTAACCACTGAGCTACTGGAGACTCTATGGTGAGCAAGGGTCAATTTGTGGGTCTCGACTGGAATTGCATCACGCGGCTACACAGCCAAGTATTGACTAGCACATTTGAAACTCACTAACAGCATCGCGCTGTCACATTAATGCATATCAAGATGCAGCCAACCAACCTCCAAAGTGAGTGTGTTAACGATGAAACAACAACAATGATATTGAATGTAAGGAGAAATGTAGACTCGGAAAAATATCCGAGTCCCAGATGGGATTTGAACCCACGACCCTCCGTGATCTAGTCGGATGCTTTAACCACTGAGCTACTGGAGACTCTATGGTGAGCAAGGGTCAATTTGTGGGTCTCGACTGGAATTGCATCACGCGGCTACACAGCCAAGTATTGACTAGCACATTTGAAACTCACTAACAGCATCGCGCTGTCACATTAATGCATATCAAGATGCAGCCAACCAACCTCCAAAGTGAGTGTGTTAACGATGAAACAACAACAATGATATTGAATGTAAGGAGAAATGTAGAGGAGGGTCGTGGGTTCAAATCCCATCTGGGACTCGGATATTTTTCCGAGTCTACATTTCTCCTTACATTCAATATCATTGTTGTTGTTTCATCGTTAACACACTCACTTTGGAGGTTGGTTGGCTGCATCTTGATATGCATTAATGTGACAGCGCGATGCTGTTAGTGAGTTTCAAATGTGCTAGTCAATACTTGGCTGTGTAGCCGCGTGATGCGGTTCCAGTCGAGACCCACAAATTAACCCTTGCTCACCATAGAGTCTCCAGTAGCTCAGTGGTTAAAGCATCCGACTAGATCACGGAGGGTCGTGGGTTCAAATCCCATCTGGGACTCGGATGTTTTTCCGAGTCTACATTTCTCCTTACATTCAATATTATTATTATTATTATTATTATTATTATTATTATTATTATTATTATTATTATTATTATTATTATTATTATTATTATTGGAGACTATTGAAATATCCTCAAATGATTTTACAACCCTTGCGGGCTTGTAGGCCTGGGCGATGGTGCTCATGTAACTATCCTATAAAACCTTATGACTATGGTCAATCTAACATATTACGGTGTAATATTGTAAAACTTACATATGCATATTATAGTTAAAAAAATAAAAGTAGCAAAATTCATATGATCCTTATAAACGATAAAAAAGAAAAAGAAATTCAAAACAATAATACAAATAAGATACTATATACATCTTTATCATCCATAAACGGCTTTAACCAAAATGAGTTTATGAGAGAAACCTTTTTACTATTTCACAGTTTTGGGAGATGATCCACTTTTGCGAGCGTTCCATATTTGTCTTTGCTAAGTTGTTATTCATATGCTAGTAAGTTCTTCTTCAAGATCCTTGTAGTAAACTGCGAGAAAATCAAAGACTACTGTAATGAGCTTTACTTTATGACCTGGCCGATAAGTTCTTAATACCTAGTTTTAAATCTATATATTTATCTTTCTTGTGTTTAGTTCTCAATGTAATTGTTCCTGGGTTGCATATTGTTCCTTCTGTGATAATCCATTCTTTATTCTTTTTGTCCAATACACTGATATCCGGTCTATTTGCGCCATTCATTGGACATTTTTCCAATTTCCAGGGTATATCCCACAAGATCTTTGCCTCGTTATTCTCTTGGCTTGGTTGCGGATAAGATTGCTTGTACCACGAGTTAGAATACTCAGATTCTTCAAATTTGTATCTTTCCAGTAAAGCATGGTAAACGGGGCGTAGCATTCTGTCGTGTCCTGCTTTATACAGAGACTGTGCTATGTGAGAACAGCCACACAGAACGTGTGATGCTGTCTCCTGATCTTTAAAACAGAGTCGGCAGGACAAGTCGTCTACTTGTTCGTGTAACTTTTGTGATCTATAGATCTTTGTGTTAAGGAGTTGCTGTCTAATGCTTGTATCTACTTATATGACTATATCCGGGATGTTTTTTCATTGTCTAAAAATGTCGTATGAATGGGCTGATACTTCTGGGTCCTGCCAGTGTTGAGTCACAAACTTTTCGATCCATGGCTGTTTCATGACTTCAATTTTGCGTTTCTTCATACTTGCTTTATGGATGATCTGTTTTATTTTCCTGGGTTCTTTCTCGTTCACTATTGTTACGTTGGCAGTGCCTTCCAAGACTGTTGCGCAATCCTCAAAGTAGCAATTGAGTTCTAGTTCGTCTGCATATCTTTTGCCATCTTTGAATACTGACCGCAAGTTTCTCTTTTCTTTTTCGTTTTGGAATGATTTGACTAGTTTAATGTGTGGATCTTCACTGTTATTTATGTAATGGGCTACTTTAAGCTTGGTATTTTTGTACGGAGACTCTATTTCAATCCATCCTTTTCTTCCTTCTTCTGATGGTAGATACAATAATCTTGTCCATTCATACTTATGCTTTCCACTGCACTCATTGATTACATGTCTTGTTAATCTATGGAGTTCTTTAAGGTTGTTAATACACCAGTCGTTTGACCACATGTAGTTTGTAAGACAGGCAATGCGTACATACATACATACTTTATTTATTCCAGAAGCAAATTATATATACAAATAAAAACTAAGAGTAAAAGTACTTCTAGAAAAGAAAGTTAGGAGGTTAGCCCTATGTAAAAACTCCCTCAACAAATAGGAAAAAGATAAAATATATATATAAATCAAGATTTGTACAATCAAATATTTAAATACAATTTAAGCTTAGATTTAAAAAGCTGAAAGCTATCAGCTTCCCCTATATCACCCGGTAATTCATTCCATAGTTTGACAATTCTAACGAAAAAAGAATGTTTATAACAATTAAGCCTTGCTGGTTTAAGAAAGAGTTTGTATTGATGATTTGCTCTCGTAGACCGAATTGTGGCAAAATCAAAGAAGTCTTCAAATTTTAAATGATAAAATCCAAAGACTATCTTATAACATTCAAATAAAGATAAATAGATTCTACGGTCTGAAAGAGTAGGCCATTTTAGCAATTTGCATCGGTCTTCATAGGACATATATCCTTTGCATTGATTTAAAGCAAGTCTGGATTCTCTTCGCTGTACATTCTGGAGGGCATGAATGTCCTTAACAAGGTAAGGACACCAAACGGGTACCGCATATTCCAATATTGGCCTAACAAGAGATTTGTACAGCATAGAGAAAACGTTAGCGTTTAATGGAACCTAAAACTTTGTTCGCTTTGTTCACAGTAATACTAATGTGTAATACTAATAATTACCCCAGGAGAGATCCCTAGTTATTGTAACACCGAGATCTTTAAAATTATCTACATCTTTCAGGGGCTTTTCTAAAAAATAATTGGATCTTTCTCTCAAAAAAATTGGTTGCTGTTGATAAGGTCAATTTCACGCCAGAACTTGATCATCCTATCAAAAATAATTTTTTCGCCGATCTTACAAGCGATTGAAGTAAGGGAAATTGGACGGTAATTTTCTCTCGAAGATTTAGAACCTTTCTTATGTAGAGGTGTGATATCTGCGTAGATGTTCGTTGCGCGGACCTTGCGTGGGACTATAACTTTGTCTTCTAGATGTTGACTGTTTTGATATTTTCCTAGGAATTTATAGTGATCATCGCTGCTCAGAACTGGGATAGTACAGTTGTTACTTACAGGCAATGCAGTGCTGTTGTTGTTGGTACTTAGTTTGCCTCTCTTCAAGTGTATGGCAGCGCACTTGTTTATCCCCCATTCCAGTCCAATGTCTGTGAACATCTTCTTTTAGGTTGCTTGTAACGGACACAGCTTTTTGTTCAAAACGATGGTACGTTTTTAAGTCATCAACGAAAAGCACATGTGTGATCTTTTGGTCTTGGGCATGGGACAATTTATAACCTCATAATTGATAAGAGGATACTAGAAGATGCCCACTTCAATAAAAAGAATCTGTCTTGTAGTTGGATCGATGTCAAGAAGGCTTTGGATTCTGTTTCTCACGAATGGATCACCAAAGCACTCGAGATACATAGAGTAAACGCAGATCTCATCCATCTCATCAAAACTATTATGAAGGCATGGAATATCAACCTCACAGTAACTACCAACAAAGGCGAGAAGATCATTGGTCCCATTAAAATAAAGAGAGGAATTCTGCAAGGGGATTCTTTTTGTGTGCGACTATTTACATTAACACTTAATCCTATTGCATGGTACCTGAGGAGTACAGAGGGATATCAACGCAACCCATAGACTTAGCTTTTCCTCCTCTTTGGTCAATTTGCATCAATTTGTCCTTATCTTCTTGTACTTCATGTATTATTATTATTATTATTATTATTATTATTATTATTATTATTATTATTATTATTATTATCGATTTATAACAGTGTTCTCTGTCAGCTGGAAGTCCACGTGGGCATCTGGCCTCCTCCCGAGACCTGCGGTGTCCGGACTGTTGGGAAACCCTTCATCATCTCACTTTTAACATCAACCATGCAGTCCACTTAAGTATCGAAGACTTTCCTGAGTATTCTTTCCGAGCCTAGCAGATATGCTTTCTGTAACAGATCGAATGCACTCATTTCTAAAGCTTCAAGACCTTTAAGAAGTCCCTTGGGCACAGTCCCCAAAGCCCTAATGATGATCTGAATAATCTTCACTTCGTGACAGTTCCACACACGCTCAATTTCTCGCTTAAGGTCTTGATAGTTTTCAACCTTCTCTTGCTCCTTGTTCGTGACCCTGGTGTCGAAGGGGCAGGCTACGACTATTATGAGACATCATCTCGACTGCTTATCAAGAACTACAATATCTGGTTTGTTGTGGTCGATTCGATGGTCTGTCTGGATCTTAAAATCCCACAGTAACTTGACCGCCTCCAATTCAAGCACAGGCTGAGGCTTGCGATCACGCCATTTTGCTTCCCTTTCAAATCTAAATCGTTCACAGAGCTTTCAGTGTATGACAGCTGCCACTTTGTCGTGCCTCCGTAGACGGTAATGTTTTTGGGCCAGCATCTTACTCTCAGCTACTCTGTGACTCACAGTCTCCTCTCTCTCCCTTCATAACCTACATGTCGGTGGTATGTTCTGCTTGTCAATGCATGCTTTAATACTGTTCGTTCTCAAGGCGTGGTCTTGGGCAGCAGTTATCAAACCTTCTGTCTCTTTCTTAAACTAGCCTCTACATAGCCAACTCCATGTGCGATATTCTCTGACATCAGTCATGGTCTTGAAAAACTGACCATGGAGGAGCTTCTCTAGTAGCTTTCTTTTTCTTTCTGCTCGCTCGGCATCCAAACCCTTAAAAACCTCACTTTTTTTCTTCTCTTCAACACATTCATTATTATTATTATTATTATTATTATTATTATTATTATTATTATTATTATTATTATTATTATTATTAGGATGCTGTCAAATTGTTGGGCAACGTACTGCGTGCACGCCCACCAGCAATACCGATAGCCATGATTACCATAAGAAAAGCAACTCATGGGTTTCTATGAGTACGGTGCGCTTTTAATTTACTACAGTGAGAGTTGCTGAAGCTCAAAGCAGAATTACAGCTTGACTTTTGCAAAATGAGCGCAGATTGGCGTTTGTTTTCAACATTTGGCATTTACTACTTATGTGTTTCATCAAACTCCTTTAGCTTGCTTTCTACGGATTTGATCTTGCACACAGCATTTATTCTGGTGGGTTTCCCAGATCAACGCAAATGCGATGAAGATGAGCAAAAAGCAGTAGCGATAAGACTTTAATGATCGTAAGCATCACGTAACAACGTAACGTACTGACCTTAGAGTGTCGTACGAAAGGAAGGATGTTTTCATGTTCATCCTAATATTCACAAAGAATTGCCTTAAAGGGCAATAACTGACCAAATTGCACTTTTGTAACAATGAAATTTACAATCGAGTATATTTTGAAGAGATGTTAAGAAGAAATCCTTTTAAACTCTTTGTATTTGATAAAGGACGGCAAATGATGTCTCGCTCCTGGGAAGAAAAGATAGTAGAAACTATATATAAAGCAATCTCTTAATGAAGATCTAGAAAGTACAGAAAAATACGAAACCGACGGCAATTTTAACAATAAAACCCCTTTTTTCTACTGAAAACTGATATTAAAAGTCAGGTAAAATGTCTCAGGGAGTTGGAGGGAGTTGAAGTGTGGTGGGCTACAATCTTTCTTGACTGAGGCATTTTGACTTTAGGGATAGAACGAAACTTCAGTGGCATAGAAAAGTACAAGTGCTGAGAAATATATAATAGTTGAACATTACACTTGTAATATTAATTTCCTTTCAACAAGGTCGAAATCCACAGTAACGGAAGGCTGATTGTTGATGGAGGAAATGCACAACCTTCTGCAAGTCTCCCATACTTGGGCGGAGGAGCAGGCGGAATCATTCAGATAATTGCACCGAAAGGTTACCTTTCCGCCGGTAGTTTATCCTTAAAACATGGAACTGGTAGCAATACCAATTGCCAACCTCTGAATGACACCAATGCCTATGGATATTTTTATTTACCAGGTAAGAAAATATACAATGGTTATAAATGTCTATAACTTTCTGATCCGCAGAAGGCCTGGCTTAATTATGTTTCACAAATCTCTAGTAATTTAATACCGTGAATATGTGATTACCTTCCAAATAAAATACAATCCAAAGAACCATTTTTTTTTTAACAAATTTCGAACCCTGGCTATGCTTGTACATTTCTTGAGAGATGACATTACTAAACCACGAAACAGCGCCGGAACAGCGAAAAGAAACACCGAAGCATCATGTATGACCCCACCATACATTGAATACTCACCGACAAAGGTTGGATTTTCAGATTAAATATTGTTTTAGGCCTAAAACGTTATTGCTCCTAATTCATTGAGGTTAAGTTTAGGATTAAGATTAAGATTGAGATTAGGGGCAATAAAGTTTTACGCCTGATAAGTCCTAAAACGACATTTAATCTCAATAATGGAAGGCTGATTGTTCATGGAGGAAAAAATCACAATAGTTACAAATTTGCACAAAAAAATATGTAATATGTTTAAAAGCGTGTTTGTAACAGGGCCGTACGGCTTTTTGCGGCCCTCT
>NC_090878.1:1498641-1501141 GCF_036669935.1 Montipora foliosa | reverse complement strand
TCTACTTTTGATGGAAAATGCTTAAAAGTATAGAACGAAATATTTTCCACAGGTTTCTTACGCGTGACACGAAGCCCATCAAAGAACAGATCCCAGACCACAGTGTTACCCACGTCATCTTCGGGTAAGTGTATAATTTCTATTATCCAAAGTACGATACCATGCATTTGAACGGTTTACAAAAAATAAGGAGCCTCCAAAGGGCTCTCCATAGGTAACAATGGGTTTCCTATTGGAAAGGATTACGGAACTGTCAGTTCTTTGAATACGGAAAGATTGTGATACATTTCAAATGCCATCGTCACCTTATTTCTTAAGGGCGTCTGGATGGCCTCAACTGCTGCGGGTGGTAACATTACCGCTGAAAAATCCTATGAGACTCAATTGTTGGGAAATCTTAAAACCTAACTTAGTGATGTAGTATTTTTTTCAAATTTCGAAAAGCCCATTACATTCTCTTACATAATACGTTGTATGAGAACCCTGTACTATAATTTTGGTTATTGGTGAAAACGCTGTTGAGAGATGAAAAAGATAATTTCATTAAAGTTGTTGTTGTTTTTTAAGATTGCAAAGAATCGAATCAGTCACCGAGTTTTGAGATAGAAAAAATGAAAACGAAAGCTGGGTCGGAGAGTCTCATTTGCATATGACTCTTAACAGCAAGCACTGGTCTACGAATATCTGCCACCAAACATGTGAAAACTCCTCATTTGGCTCTAAAAGCTCTGCGTAAGAATACATCAATCGCAATCCTTTAAAACCTGTTCTGTTGAAAGCTACTTTTTAGCTTCTCTGTATTTCACCAGAGCGCCAAAACCACATTCAAAACGACATCTTTGACATCCAATAAACTGTTTTCAATGTACTCTCATCCATCCGTGAGCAATTCATACAGCAGCATTCCTAGTCTCTGATCCAACAAAACGATATAAAACTACCCTTATTCTTTGGCCATCCTAGCTTTCAAAAAAGGTAAAACATAAATAGCGGTGATAAACATGGTAAACCAACGCATTTTATAAAGTCTTGACGTTTCGTGTGCCAGGGAGAAGTCATCGTAACAATGTTTGACAACTACCTACCTTGTAGCAAAAACATCTTACTGGAGTTCTATTTTGCGAATTGATGATTTTTTGTGGTTTGCGGAAACAAATTTTTGCGGTTCGAGAAGACTGAAATTTCTGCTGGGAACTGAATTTTGTGATTCTGTGTTCAAACAGCACGGAAGCAGCACATTTTATGTTCAACTTTTGTTGCACGGTATTTTGAGTCACACAGTTGACTGTATTTACTTACAGTATTAATACCTTACTGCGCAAAAGGAACTGAACACTGGGAACACAACAAAAAAAAGCCTATCGCTACCACGCATAACAAAAGACTGTTTCATTTATTCGGTTTGCGGTTTGCAGACGCTCTAGCAAATGGTGTTCCCTCCCATTCGTGCTGATCTAATTTACTGAATTTCTTGACATTTTCGGTCCTTTACCTATTGTTTTGTTTGCGATACAGACTACTGTACTTATCTAACCCCCGGGTTGGTTAAGGGGCAAGATTACTGAATGCTGGTTGGCTGAGACGGAGGGCATTTTTTTCTTAATCGTGAAGGCACTTATGGTAATTGAGAGGGCATGATTAGTTGATACTGATTGGTTAACAGTTGCTTATCCAGAGCAAGGGAAGTTACAATAGAATCTTCTTCCAGATTCTGACTCTGATTAAACTGCTTTTTATCCACACATAAAATAAATTTTAAGCGCAATTTCTCAGTATTGGCAGCCACGATTTATTGAATTGGACTTTAAAACAATGAAAGCGTGGTAAGTTGACTGTCATTTGTCCAGCTTCCCTCAATAATTTTGCCCTTTATGTGATAAACATGTAATCGCAATGTGCCCTTGTGCAATTAGAGATTAATTTCACTTGTATTTTCAAAGTTTCAAAGTTTTCCAAATTGCCCTCGTCGCTTCGCGGCTCGGGCAATTTTGTGAAAAATTTGAAATAAGTCCTTAATTGCCCTCGGGCCAATGCGATTACAAGTACAAATCATGTCAATGTTCTTGTTTAAGTCCAGTGTATATCGCCCGAGTGGCACTAGTCTTTATAACACGTCTTTAACAAATAGCCAATAAACTGTTATCAATGTAGCACCATCTGTCCCCGAGCATTTCGATTTGGTGCAGCTTTTCTTCAGTGCGCTAGACTGAAAGACGGCAACGACAATTTCCTGTCACGAAACACAACCATATAGCAGCATTCCTGGCTTCTGATCCAAGGAAACGATAAAAGTCTATGCTTCATAGGGATACACTGGTAGTCCAATGGTAGAACGGAATACAGTCACGGAGAGGAGGTTTAACTTCCATTTTAGCCGTCATTCTTGAATTGATGTCCTCAGATTTACAGCACTCGAGAAAGGTTGGAATTGAAAGTGTAATACAGCTAGGTACTCAAGGAACATATTGGTTTGCAAATTTGCGTAACCACTGACATACTT